>NC_136610.1:4610242-4687742 GCF_933228915.1 Telmatherina bonti
TCCGGATAGAGATGTGTGGGGGGGGTCCGTATAGAGATGTGGGGGGGGTCCGGATAGAGATGTGTGGGGGGGGTCCGTATAGAGATGTGTGGGGGCGTCCGTATAGAGATGTGGGGGGGCGTCCGTATAGAGATGTGTGGGGGCGTCCGTATAGAGATGTGGGGGGGCGTCCGTATAGAGATGTGTGGGGGGGTCCGTATAGAGATGTGTGGGGGGGTCCGTATAGAGATGTGGGGGGGGGTCCATATAGAGATGTGGGGGGGGTCCGTATAGAGATGTGTGAAGGGGGTCCGTATAGAGATGTGTGGGGGGGTCCGTATAGAGATGTGGGGGGGTTCGTATAGAGATGTGTGGGGGCGTCCGTATAGAGATGTGTGGGGGGGTCCGTATAGAGATGTGGGGGGGGGGGGGGGGGGGGGGGGGGGGTTCGTATAGAGATGTGGGGGGGCGTCCGTATAGAGATGTGTGGGGGGTCAGTATAGAGATGTGTGGGGGGGTCCGTATAGAGATGTGTGGGGGGGTCCGTATAGAGATGTGGGGTCTTCAGTTGTAAAGTGTTCTCGTGTCAGATGGATGCCACGCAGTTTACTGAAATATGAAAAAGAAATATGTTTTCTTAGAAGCAAGTGGCAGAAAGGAGAGAGGAGTAAAGAGGAGAGCAGTCGCGAGGCTGGAATTCCCAAACTGCTCGTCTGGTGGGGAAGTTCTCAGAGTCCATCCATCCAACGTCTTTACTGTAACGCTGGGGGACCCAGCCTGTCCCATCTGTCTCTGAAAGATGGGCATGGGAATTTATCTTGTTCAATGTCTCACCAAAGCTCTTTATTACACGTCCAAGGAAACTGGGGATCAAACCACCGTCCTTGTGACTGGCGAGCAACAGTTCCACCTCTTCAACAGCAGTTCTTTCATGTTTCAGAGGTACTGCTCGTGATATGAAATATTTATCTTGTTCCTTCCAGGTCTGGCGCTGGACCACCCATTGACTGTTTCTGAACGTCACTCCCTCCTGACAGCCGCCGGGTTTGCTCCAATTTCCCTTTAATAAACCTGTTATTAACTGACTCATCACTCAGTCAAACGTCATTTCCTTGATTTTCACTCTCACATGCAGAACCAAATTATTTATTTCATTTTTAAAAAAGCACTGAAGAATCTTACTTACTAAAGGAAGACATCAGGTAAGGCTGGATTACTTCATATGGAAGCTGCCAGGTTTCTTATTTCCAGACGAGCTAAACAGATGCAGTTTTTAATGATGCTGAAAACCTCCTGAGAGGAATCAGATGAAAGGAGAATCCACTGTCTGAGAGTTAAAAACATGGTTTTAAGAGCTTTTAGGTTTAAATGCATTATTTTTCTTTTGGTTTGTTTCACAGCACTTCTGGTATCTTTACAGAATTAAAACATAAAACATAAGTGTCTGAATGGCATTCCGGTGTATCCTGGTAAAGTAGATCAACTAATGAGCTCACTTGGATGGAAGAACTGAAGTTTTCTTTCTTTTTTCCACTTCGACCATCCCAATGCTCTACAATGCTTACCTCTTTCAGTTTCCATGAAAACATGGCGCCTGCCACAGTCCCGTTCTGCTTCAGGTTTTCACTGAAAACTCATTCCATGTACTTCAAGCATGTGCAGAAACAATGTGCAACGATTTGAATGCTTACAGGTTCCTTTTACTTGCTGATTTTATTGAAAATTCTTCAAGATGGAGACTGATTGGATCAGTTGTGGTGTTGATGAGATCCATTTTTATTCTGATTGGACATCGATTATAAGAGCTTTGCGTGATGTAAAGACAACAAAGCTGCTCACAATGAATGGTTTCACTCCTAGTCCAGCACTCTGAGATGGTACACTTCAGATGAAGAAGGGAGGCTTGTGAGGCTAAGTCACAGAGGTCTACTCATACATCCAGAAGATGCCCCCCCCCCCTAATTAGTCAGAGAACACATTAAACCAACGGTTACACGAGTCGTCCAACAGGTCATCCAACAGGTCGTCCAGGTCGTCCAACAGGTCGTCTAACAGGTCGTCCAGGTCGTCCAACAGGTCGTTCAACAGGTCGTCCAACAGGTCGTCCAGGTCATCCAGGTCATCCAACAGGTCGTTCAACAGGTCGTCCAACAGGTCGTTCAACAGGTCGTCCAACAGGTCGTCCAGGTCATCCAACAGGTCGTCCAACAGGTTGTCCAACAGGTCGTCCAACAGGTCGTCCAACAGGTCGTTCAACAGGTCGTCCAGGTCATCCAGGTCATCCAACAGGTTGTTCAACAGGTCGTCCAACAGGTCGTCCAGGTCATCCAACAGATCGTCCAACAGGTCGTCCAACAGATCGTCCAACAGGTCGTCCAACAGGTTGTCCAACAAGTCGTCCAGGTCATCCAACAGGTCGTCCAACAGGTTATCCAACAGGTCATCCAACAGGACGTCCAACAGGTCATCCAACAGGTCGTCCAACAGGACGTCCAACAGATCGTCCAACAGGTCGTCCAACAGGTTGTCCAACAAGTCGTCCAGGTCATCCAACAGGTCGTCCAACAGGTCATCCAACAGGTCATCCAACAGGTCGTCCAACAGATCGTCCAACAGGTCGTCCAACAGGTCGTTCAACAGGTCGTTCAACAGGTCATCCAACAGGTTGTCCAACAGGTCGTCCAACAGGTCGTTCAACAGGTCGTTCAACAGGTCATCCAACAGGTCGTCCAACAGATCGTCCAACAGGTCGTCCAACAGGTCGTTCAACAGGTCGTTCAACAGGTCATCCAACAGGTTGTCCAACAGGTCGTCCAACAGGTCGTTCAACAGGTCGTTCAACAGGTTGTCCAACAGGTCGTCCAACCTGCCTGGATAAAAACGATTGGCTGGACAGATGACAGAAGCTTTCCACGCATTCCAGAAAAACATCAAAGCTAGATTAAAGCAATCCTGGTATTTTCCCAGTGGAGATAACAGCATGTGTCTAAAAAGAAAGAAAAAAAAAAAAAAACTTTTATTGTCCGTCATTGAGTGACAAAAACAAATTACATTTAATCTTACTTAACTGTCCTACTCCCAGTTTAATTATTACCCTGGTTCATATGTAAATGATGTAAAACCATTGTAGATTCCCTAAAAATATGTTTCAGCAGATTGTCAGTCGACTTTTTTAAGTTGTACATGTGAATTTGTGATTCAGGGTCGGTGTTTTAAGGATGAAATCAAGCTGGATTAGTATAATATGCTGTTTTTGGCATTCACATCTCAGACCTCTCTCCTCATTCTTTACACAGATTGCAGGGATGAACTGTGTGTTAGTTACGGTCATTGTGTGGAGCCTCATAATTTGTCTCAGAAATCACCCTTCATGCAAGATTAATTTCCCTCTACAGGCCCACGTTAGCAAAGGTTATAAACTGACTTAAATATGAAACAGTCTTGCCTTAAGGACATGAAGCTCATTCTGGTTTGTACACTTTCCCATTTTCCCCATCTCGCTCTGTCTTACTCCACCCTGTTTCTTCTGTCTCTCGCCCCCGCTCTCCTCTCCGAGCATGCATCATAGGCGCAGGCGCTCCTGTAATAGAATGTGATAACAAATCCAAATTATACTGCAGAAAAAGTGCTTTCATTTGTCCAACAGTCACTGAGCGGAAGCTCAGAAATGGCTCTCTGGTAAAAGTAAAGAGTCTTTTTCTCTGCAGAGTGGATGCTTGTATGAAAAATACAACATTATGAAAATTTATGTGTAGCATTTTCCCTCAGCAGATTTATAATTTTCTGTCCCCTTTGTCAGCCATTATTGCTTCAAACAAAGACAAAGGAGAGTGCATAAGAATGAGGAGGGGAGGTTTTTTTCTTTCCTTTCTCTTTGACTGTCAGGACTTAAAATAAATTTCTCTGAAGTCTGTGTCTGCTCTACGTGGGGTGAAAGTCTATCGCTAATTCTTTGAGCTTCTAAATGCCTTCTGCTTGCAGTAAATACAGTTTTGTTATAATTTTTCAGTTCCTTTTATGTGTCTCTCTTGATGGAGCACATCAGCTGACTGGAGCTCCATATTCATCCCATGTGTGAAAAATGATTAGAGAAAATGGACTTACAATGTGTTTCATCACTTTCATGCTAGCTGTTTTCTTGGCCGGGCTTTCATTCTCAAAGCGAGCAGAATACCTGCAGTCGGAGTCTCCCCTGGAGATGATCCGCAGTGAGCGGCAAATAAAAAGAGAGTATTACGGGAAGAGAAAGCTTGCTGGGGGGCTCCATGGAGGACCTTGTGGGTGGCTTGAGGCAGTCAGATGGTTTAAAGGTGTGCTGTTTATCCCCTCATGATGAAGCGCAGATCTGTTCCCTCAGGTTCTGTGTATTTACTGTCTTGCTGAGAAAGCTGTTCTCCAGTTACTTCCATTTTCCCACACATTTTCACACAATTTCAAAATTACATCTTTTGTCCAGAGAAGCCTCAATATAGTTTTTCCTGTGCCAATCAGCCCACAGTTTCTGTTCTTTAAATGTCACTGTGTCCAGTTTCCACCTCATTCTGGATGTCCAGGACATCGCGACTCATCAGCCCTTTTCTAGCCCTTGTTTGTACTGGCAGATCGTCTACAGTGTGAAATCACATGGAAACCCCGAGCGAACCAGAGAGGAAGGGACATACAGCCAGATCTACTAAGATCCCCATGTGTGAGGAGTAATTTCCATGTGCAATGCAGAATTTCTCACGTGAGGCTGAACCAAAGTTGGCAGGTGTTTTACAAAGAGTGATTTTCTTCAGCAGGTGCAAACAGATTTGAGACTCCCCATTCAAATGAGGGTTTTCGTGTGACATTGTTTGTGTTTGGAGAGAAAACTTGACCTACAGCAGAGAAATCCGACACCACACAAAGAAACGCTGCATGGGAGCAAATTTATGAAAAAGTTCATGTTGTCAGTGAAACGATGTGAACAGAGGATGAAGTAAAAATATATAATATATAAATAAATATAATATAACAACATTAGAAACAGGTGGGGGTGTAGGGTGTATGTACTGTGACCTTTAACAACTATGAATATGACACAGTCTCTTGTTTTAAATACAGTTCTCATTTATTTTTACTAAACATAAACTGACTCACTTGCAAGCCAAACGTCTAAAACCTCACCACATTGCAAATTAGAGAGCAGAGGACTGTTTTTCAAAATAAAAGCACCGTGCACTGACCCGAGATATTTTGCACATGGGCACTATCATTTGCTCCTGTTATTCTAAGAAATCCAGCTACTCAGAAAATTTGTTTCGCCTCATGTAGAAACCTGAAAACAGGATTGGGGGAACCCAGCAGTTACATCTGTGTGTCTGTAATATCTGTCATCTGCAGGTATGCGTAACCCCCCTCCACATCCATCCTGAGTTCCTCTAACAGCTCCAAAATCCTGGATAAGCCACATGTTTTGATGATTGTTTTACTTGTTTATCCCAAAAAATATTCACACAATGGTGAAAAATGTGTTCTTGCATCTCTTTGCTTTGTTTTGATGTCTCCTTCTTGAGACAATGGTTCCATGATGTTACATGATAATTCTGATTTAAATAATTCTGAATTAACACCATTCACCTACGAGTTTACATGGATATAATAATTCAGAATGGAGGTTTACATTAAACATGTCCTTACTTAGTTCTGCTTTAGAGCAGCGGGTTGGTAAGGGTTGTAATTGGACAGAGCGTGCACATGACGTATGACGTCTATCGGAAATAAACAAAGTTCGCTCTTTACTTTTCATCTTTTCAGTCATAACTTGTAAAAACTACATAAAAGGGACCAGTTTTGCCACTATTTTGATTGTAATCTTCAAGTACCAGATTGACACGAGCATACTACTTCACTATTTTCAGCGACAGAGAAGGAGAAGGAAGACAGACTACCGAAGTCAAGAGGCAAAAGAAACGCGCGTCATCGGGACAGGACAAGGTAACGAGCATGCTCAGAACGACCGGAATTAACTTAGAGCAGAATGAAGGTTTACATGACAGAGGAATTAAATAGTTAGGGATTAAAATGCAAATAAACCAGACACTTCGGAATTAATTTTAATTAATGTAGGATTTAATATAGACTTTTGCATCAGGAATTAGGTGTTTACATGGTCACTTTTCATCAGTTTAAAGTGGAATTAACTATTATTCAGAATCAAAGAGGAATTAAAACTCTGGTAAATGTAGCTGTGGAAGTGACAGAACTGTGGTCAGCTAGCCTTGCCCTGTGTTTTGGGTTTAGTTTTTTATATTTTTATGCGTGACTGTTTGCTGTGGACTTTACCTGATAAGCAAGGTTACTGATTGACAATAAGCCACAGCTGGCATCCTCCCTCCCCGCCACTAGATAGGTAGGGTGATAGTTGGTCAACTGGGCACAGGTGTGAGGCAGGTATTTTAAGGTGCCATTGGAAGAAAAGAGGCAGTCAGCAGGAGAATAGGACTACAATGGAACGAAGCCAGTTTGGGCTGTGCAGTCCTGGTGCAGCCCTGAGAGGACCGGTACAGGTAACAGAGGGAGAGCACTGAGACCAATGGAGACTACTTTGACAAACTGGAGCGACGCTGGGGATGACCAGCCTGAAACAGAGGCGATACGAAGCTGCTGAACAGCTAAGTAAAGGGATGTCGACACATCTAGCAGTGGTGTATGAGTGGGTTGGCTCTCCCGACAGAAGCGTGTGTTAGCCTCCTTTTCTGTGTTTCTTCTACAGCAACTGTGCGGCTGGGACCAAGGCAGGCAGTGGCGAATAACACGTTGCTTTGAGGAGGACACGCCCTCATCTCCTGCAGCAGATTACTGGACTCTGTGTGGGACCATTTTTAAGGAATTGTTTTAAAGGGAGAAGACACTATTTTATACAAAGACTTTTAATAAAGAACTTTCTCTCCTCTGACACTCGTCTGGCGCTCTGTTCCTTCAGCAGTGGGAAATTTTCTGGAATCACAAGAACCTATGTGACATGGCAAATAAGGTTTGATGGATCGCATCAATCATTTCAGTTGCTTGATTGTTATATTTTCTCCTGCCAACACACATAATATCTTATGAACTAGTTTTTATGGGGTGAGGACAAGAAAAAGTAGCCATAGGGCCTTCATGATCTTCACATGGAATGAATACTGGGAGTTAGCTGCTGTTCTGTTGAGAAAGGGGGGGACACACCTTAGTAATATGCAGTAACATTTAGTAGTTTTGAAGCATCCTGATAATATCACAATGTCATTTGAATTAAAGAAGCACATTTTGTTATGACTGGACATCTCTCTGCATAGCAGGCAAAGATCTTTTTCTCAGCCATATTTTCTACTGGTTAGGTGGTGAATAAACTGAGACCCACACTCTTCATAAAAACAAAGATTTTCCTCTGTCAAAGAAGAGAAACTCTGAGGATTACAATGAGAAATGGTGTCACAGAAATGCAGCAGTATGGATAATTATTTATTATAGATATGATAAATGATGTTAATATTGTAAAACTATTTTTCTTAAGCAGTAAGATGTTCTACAGGGAATGTAATAAAGGCCTCGGGTTAAACAGAAGGTAGCTATCCTGAGCTTTTAGAATGATTACCGATGTTTCGTACAGTCTCTTTGTCAAAGACTCGGTTGTGTACTGCTCAATTTATATTACCATAATCCATTTACAGTTAGGTTCTATCAATGCAGAACAATTCAAGACACATTTATACATAATCAGTAAAAAACTCACTGTTTACTTAACAGGTACCTGTTCAGCTGCTTGTTAACACTGACCAGCCACTCAAATGGCAGCAATGCAACATTAAGTCATGAAAACATTTTAACTCCACGTTGAAATGGAGCTAAAACATCATGAAAATATGGATCCATCCCTATCCAGTAGCAACATTCATTATTTAAACCAGGGTGTCCTTAAAGGCCACAATAAAGCAGGTTTTCCATGCATCCCTGCTCCAACACACCTGACTCACATTAATCAGTCATTTTAGAGAACTTTATAGATCCACTTTATATAAGCCAGGTGTTTTGGAACAGGGGTACATCAAAAACCTGCAGGGAGGTGGCCCCTAAGGACCAACTTTGGACACCACTGGTTTAAACTGATTAAAACCAAAGTTTCATAGTTTTTTTTTTAAAACACAGACCCCAAAGACAGAAGAAATCTGTTAATATTCAGATGTCAGTACAGGTTGCATGAATGCATGTAAAACACAAGTGTATTCCACAAATTCAGTTTGTGTGACCTAAACATGACACAAACACTGATAGCTCATTTCAAATCTCTCTAGGGGAAAAACTGTAGTTTTATCAGAAAAATTAATTGGTGCAACACTTTCTTATATTCATGCAGACACATTGAGCAAAAATGTGAGAAAAAAAAGTTGTGTAGAAACAAATTGGGTCATAAGAATAAGAGAGCAATGTGTGTTGCATGTATTTTGCAACAAGGTGAATGTATCTATTCTCAGTCCTGATATATACCAGAATAAAATGCAAAATTTCAATAAACATAACAGTAATATTGGTAAAATTACTAAAAATAAAATAAAGAGTTGAAAGGGGGGCTGTGAGCATGGGGGTGAACTCCGATCTGCCTGTAGCTAAGTGGGAGATCGGGTACCTGTCAATCAAAAGGACACGCCCCTAAATACACTGAATTTTGAGATTAAATTTCTTTGAAATGAAGGAGTTAGAAAAAAAAATCACTCTCCCCACAGATGTCATGAGGGTAAACCTGACCTTTTAAACTGAAAATTGATTTTTGTAACATTCTGTAAACATGTTTATTTCTGCTGTAAACATGTTTATTTTTGCTGTAAACATGTTTATTTTTGCTGTAAAGTTGTCCTTTTTGCTCTGTTTTGGAGCCCCCAGAGAACGCGGGGGGAACTGTAGTTTTATTCACTTCTGCATAGGCTTCACTTTTAACTGCTGGAGGTTGCTGCTTGGATATATTCCAGGTGGATACCTCCACAACCACCTGGATCTATGACTACCTCACAAACAGACCCCAGTTTGTGAGACTGAAAGGTTGTGTGTCTGAGATGGAGGTCAGCAGCACTGGTGCACCACAAGGAACTGTACTCTGGCCATTCCTCTTCACTCTGTACACCTCAGACTTCCAGTACAACTCTGATTCCTGTCATCTGCAGAAATACTCTGATGACTCTGCAGTTGTGGGGTGTATCAGGGATGGACAAGAAGCAGAGTACAGAGAACTGGTCAGTCAGTTTGTTAAATGGTGCGGTGACAATCATCTCATATTAAATAGCAGCAAAACAAAAGAGATGATTGTTGACTTCAGGAGGAAGAAGAATAAACAAAGCACTGTTTCCATCCTGGGAGAGGAGGTGGAGGTGGTGGAGGAATACAAGTATCTTGGAGTTCAGCTGGACAACAAACTGGACTGGAAATGCAACACTGACTACATCTACAAGAAAGGTCAGAGCAGACTGTACTTCTTAAGGAAGCTGAGATGGTTTAACGTCTGCACCAAGATGTTGCTTATCTTCTATAAGTCTGTTGTGGAGAGTGCAGTCAGCTTTGCAGCATCTGCTGGGGTAGTAGCATCAGAACCAGAGACTTGAAGAGAATCAACAAACTGATCCAGAAAGCTGCTTCTGTGCTTGGAGTAACTCTGGAGCCGCTGGAGCTGATTGTCCAAAGAAGAATGCTGCACAAGCTGATGAAGATGATGGAGGATTCTTCACACCCTCTCCACAACACAGTGATGAAACAACAAAGTGTGTTCAGTGAGAGGCTTCTTCAGGTCCCATGTAAGACTGAAAGATACAGAAGATCATTCCTGCCAGCAGCCATCAGCCTCCAGAACAAGACCTCTTCTAGTTATTATTATTATATACTACAATGTTGAATTTAATAAAGTATTTTTCATTTCATTCATAACAGTCATTTAAATTGCCAAACTGTGTGTGCATATAGAAAAATAATGCACTCAGTTGGCAATAACATTTTTCTTTTCCTTTTCTTGATTATAGTTTTTCACAATTCTGTTATCGAAATTTGATGCAATTTGTTTTCCACACTCCTGTGTGAAAGCATCCACTCTTCTTTCTTTCTTTCAGTTAGATTTTTTAGGTTTACATCATTTTTAGTCAATGTTCCTCTTTTTCATAGTCACTAAAGGCTGCCATTTTCTTTCCCATTTTCTGTCCCATGTTTTCCATGACTTACTTCCATTTAACGGCTGGAACAAAATGTCAACAGTTTCCGAGTTCAGAAACAGAAAACTTTGAGCTGTTGTACTTGCATCGCCATGTGAGCTGTTGGAACACGGCTAAAGGTTGGGCAGACTAGGTCCTTTTCACCAAGGGGAGACAAGAACAGACACATGTAGAAGAAACATGAGATCAACATATAAAGTGTTTGAAACTGATCCTGAAAATAGCTGAAGTCCTCCACCAGGGGCAGGATTCACACAGAGAACCGTAAAGACCATGGTTTTTTGATTTAGGCATTGATTCTCATCCCAGGAGGAGTTCAACCCTTACTGGAAACACTTCCGAAGTTGAAAAGATCTCTTCTGTGATGTTTGGCTTCAGTCTGCTCATCCTCTGGCACACCACTTCTCCTGAAAGAAGCACAAGAATTAAATTGCAATTAATCAACTTTTAAGCATTAAAAGTCTCTGCTGGTAGTTATTAGAAACCACCTTGGCTGCTGGATGTCCCACAGGTTGTCTGTCGTCTTTTCAACAGCTGCAGACCAAGATGTTTCCTGTGATACATGAATGATGAAATTAATATTTTTCATCTTCAAAGGCTGCTTTTTATAAAGCTATTTAAAGGACAATAAAATTGATCAAATTAAATATATCCTACCTGTGATGTGGAAACCACCTCCCTTGTCGTACCCATTCTTCTAGCTCATTCCGTAGTTACCGTGGCAACAACATCATCACATGCAAATGTTTGATTGCCAAAAGCTTCTCCCGTTCCAATGTCAGACATTCTTTCAATCATGAATGATGGACAGTTGCAGGTAAAGGCTATTCTTAGAAACCTTTGGATAACAAGGTCATTTAATCCACGTTAAATATCGACTGATTAACAACAATTGTCTCTTCCAAATTCCCGATAGCAGGTCAACACGCATTTATGACGTAACGGGGCCTCGGTGTGGTGTTGTCACATGACTTTTGCATGTTAAATCAGAACAATGTTACCAACACTCCCTTATCAAATTGTTGACCCTTACTGGAGCAAGTTACCATCATTAATTCATCCCCCTCGGCCCTTTTCGCGATTCACACACCACAGAGGAGTGTCCATACACTTTTACCACACCCGTGCATGACTTGAGGTACAGCTGACTTGCACACTCTCCTTGTAATTTATAAGACAGTTTATTACACAGACATGATGTCCCGGTATTACTAAAAAATCTAATGTATTTAAACCATGACTTTTTCATACCATGGTATACTGTGAAACTAGAAACTGGCACATCCCCAAAGAGGAGCTGGTGTTTAGCCTCTTCAACGCTAACACAAATCTAGACCAACAGACAATTAGCTGCCTTATATGCAAGAATGACTAAGAATGAGTGGCCAGCTTCTTGTTTACCAAAGCCAAATGATAAATAAATGGTATAATTCTAAATGTGCTGCTTTTCTCTGAAAGCAAAATGGGAAGTTTGGGGTTTCAGCTTGTTTGTCACAAAAACCTGACATTGGAAGGATTTTCTGAAAGGAATTTTGTACTGGTATACTGACTTTTACAGTCAATTATAAATAAATAAGAAACCCTCATAATTTTAAATGACAGTAAATTTAGCCTAAAATTAATAACATCCTGTCAACTAGGGATACTACCCTGGAGCTTATCCTCCACTCTGTCTTTAAATTTGTGAATTAAACATTAAAAGGGAAGAAAAATCCCTTGGCTGCTCCATACTGGTTGTCCCCAACCTGCTGCATACACCATGAGATAAATTCTGTCAATCAGCCTTCATTAGAGCTGTTAGAAATGGCATTTTTTATTTTTTATGGTTTATTTTTCCAAGTCAGACTAAATGTTTCCAACTGGATCCCAAGTTGATGCATAATTAATATAGTCATGTTTATGAGACTGGCACTGATCTTCTCACTCTCACATGCACATTTGTTCTAAAAAATATATAGCTTTAATAATTCTTTAGGTTTTAATAAAGCATTGCATTTCATGTATAGACTGGGTTTTGGGAGACCCTCATGAGAATAACAATGGAGGAAGATTGTGCCATTGCAGTTTTGTGCAGGTGCAAAATTTCCATGTTTGTTCATCAGTTCATGTGCTCCGCCATTTGTCAAGTTTCAGTAACATACTGCAGTAATTATAAGCAATCAGCTCTGCTTAAGTCATTCACACACAGCTGAAAGAAAATGATTTAAACCACACAAAAGAGAGCGAAACAGGAAAGACAAGTAAACTGGGGGAAGGATGCAGAAGCATGTGTGCTGCATTTAACATTTCCTAAATAATATTGTTGTCTGTTTACCTTTACAACAATCTCATATT
This sequence comes from Telmatherina bonti, assembly GCF_933228915.1. NCBI lineage: Eukaryota > Metazoa > Chordata > Actinopteri > Atheriniformes > Telmatherinidae > Telmatherina > Telmatherina bonti. Next base: position 4,622,746 of record NC_136610.1, read on the forward strand.
TCTCTATTATGAAATTTGTCAGCCAACAGTGTTTGTGTACTTTGATATTTTACAATTTTTTACTAGATATTTTGTTTTCGTTTAACCTTTCTAATAAGCTGCCTTTAACATGTAACTCCATTATTTTTCATCTAAATCTTTGGATCAAATAGAAACAGAGGCTCAGAAAATCTTGGCAACAGGAACGGTCCATCAGTTAAAGATTATGTGAGAAATTCAAGAGATTCAGAGCAGCATCTTAGTGAAATATAATTTCATTAAAATGATGCTTTTACTTGATTTTTGAGTACAGCAGGTATGAAGTTCTATTATGCCTTAGCGTGTGTTGGCTGCAGCAGCTGTCACTCATTCTGATTATAAATCAGTGTCCATCCCTGTGGTGGTGACTGGTGTCCTTTTTCTTAATACATTGTATTAAAGCTGATATTAACTGATGCATGTTTAGTTGATGGTGTGCAGGTTTCAGGCCACTGATGGAGAGACCGCTTGTTAGTTTGATGTTCCATTAAAACAAAGGACAATGCATGCAATTAGTTTCATATTCCTTATGAAGTGTTTCAAAGATCAAATTTAAAAGTTAATTAGATCTTCATGAATATATTTTTATAAAAGATTTATTGTACTTTCTTTATGATTTTATTCATAGATTAAATTTTGCATTTAACGGCGCACCGTCAGTATTCAGCTCAAATCATACTGTGTTGATTTTCTGTTTATTTTGTTTTAATTGTACCTTCTTTTTGCAAGAGCTTTTGTGATGCAGTCATATTTATCATCTGATTGAGCTCACCAAATTAATCAACAAAGTAATCACCCAAATGACATCCTAAATTGAAGAGGAAACGAAGGATGCAGGGCTGGAGCAAGGTAGACAGAGAGAGAGAAAGAGAGAAAATCAGAACATTTCTTCCAACATTCAGATGGAAAATGTGAGGTTGATGGTCAACAAATGGATGAGTTAGAAGCTGTTACAAGGACACAGAATGAATAGAGGGAAAGCACTTAAACATGGCTGCAAGAAAATATCCTGGACTCCAAAGAGTCCACTGTGATCAGAACTTAGAAAAGTGGAAGTGTTGCGGTGGCATCACTGATGTTGACGATCAGTTAATGAGTTTGTGAGATGGACCAGAAACCATTCTGTCTTTAGGAACAACAGGAGTGTTTACATCGTGGGAAAAGAGGTGGAGGAAGAGAAGAACCTCACAGTTCATCTGTGGCAACACAGAAATATCTTGGAGAAAGGACAGATCTGACTTCTTCTGGAGAAAGCTGAAATCCTTAAATGTCTGCACCAAGACTTTTCTTATCTTCTTTCACTCTAAGTGGAAAACATAATCATCTGTTGGGACAGCAGAACCAGAACCATAGATCGAAAGAACCTGAACACACTGATCCATAAGTTCTGTTTCTGTCCTGGAGACTGACCTGGAGCTTCTGGAGCTGATTGTCTAGAGAAGATACTCCACAAGATGCTGGACATGAATGCTTCTTTACAGCCTCGCAACACAGTGAGGAAACAGAAGAGTGTTCATTCAGAGACTTCTTCAGGTTTGCTGCAGCACAGGGTGGTTCAGAAGGTCATTCCTACCAGCCGCTATCACCCTCGGATCAGTTCATCATTTCTTCAACTCAAAAAAAGCTGTATTTTTATTTAACTCCTTAGGAGCTGGAGAAAGACTGTAAATGTGGAAAAATGTTAAATATGAACATGAATTTCTGTTGGCAGCAAAATTTCCTATGTGGACGACCTGACTTTTACCACGGCGCCAATACCAGCAGCAGGTGGATTGTAGAGGAACTGATGGGATGGGCAAGGGTCAGGTTCAATCTGGCAACATCAAGGTCACTGGTGTTGTTTGAGGGTAAAGTCTTGGAGGTTCCATTTAGTTATTGGAGGGACACCAATCCCACCAAGAGAGAGATTGGTGAAGATTCAGCATCTGTTCAGGTAACCAGTCTGGAGCTAGACAGCTGGCTGAAAGCAGTGGACCAGTAAGAAACTCCCAGCAAGTTCCAGGTTTGGGTCTACCAAGTCAGCAGCTTCCTCAGGAGGGGGCTGGGACTTCCTCGGAGCCTCAGCAGCATCACCCGCTATGGAAGGAATGCTTCAGCTTCCCCTTAGTCACTCAAGGAGGAGTTTAAGTTGACAAGGACAGAAGAGGTGATGATGCACAGGAACTCCAGCGAAAGTGGCCAAGGCAGGGGTCATGGTTACAACTGAGAGAAAGTGGAGAACCGAACAAGCTACAGAGCCCTGGTTGGAGCAGTGACCCAAGGTAGACCTGGTCTGCGAACCTTTCCAATGCCACATTATGAAGATGAGGGAGAGATGCATATTGAGAGCTGCAGTGAGAATGGAGGAGCTGAGGAACAGCAGAGCTGCTGGTTGAAAGCAGCTGGGGCCTGCTAGCTGCCCACTGACTGTATTATGCCAAGCCCATCAGTACACCTGACACCACAACCAGGTTCTGATACCCATCACGGACGCCATCAAGGTAGGAATCAGCAGCAACAGCAGACAGCCTCACCCCACCACCCAGGCAATCGCCTTGATAAAGGGTTGAGAACAGCCAGGAGAACTGAAGACTCCTGGCGACTGCATATATTCATTCATTCATTTTCTTTACCGCTTAGTCCAAGTAGGTGTCATGGAGAAGTTGGAGTCGATCCCAGCAGTCACTGAGCAAGAAGCAGTTACACCTTGACTGATCCTAAGTCCACACACGACTGGCTGACTCACATCTGCCATCTAGTGGCGGAAACATTGTCTGTCAGGAGACATGGTCTGGTTCTTGTTGCAATTTTGCAACCTTGGCGCTCGGATGGTTAATTTTATTTCAGTAGCTGTTTTGGATTTGTGATGTTTGTATTGTTGGATTTCTGGAAGCATCCCTGAAGCTGGATGAACTCCTTGACTTTGAGCTGAAAGTATAGTCACTGCAATTTCCTCTTTGAAACTTTCAGAGTTGCCCGGACTTGAGGCTGAGTGACCTCTGAACAGATTAATAGTTTGACTTCTGTCACTTTTACTTAGATCTGATTCGATGTTATCCACAGCATAATGCTTTATAGTGAGGAATGTCCTTCTGGAAACCTTCAGCACAGTCTCATTTTAAAATGAACAATGGCTGCTCGTTGATTTACTCAGAAAAGCCTCTGATGATTTAATCAAATTCTGATTCATCTAAATTCTGCATCAATGGAAGGATACAACTCCAGGAAATCTGACCTTCAGTAACATAAAATCAGTTAAATTCTTTCACCTAACCATTGATCACACATAGAAGTTAAAATCGTCGTTAACATTCATGCTAAATGTGTGTTTTGAATGCATTGACTGCTGTTGGTTTTTTCGTTTGATAAAGTGCTGCACCGCCCCAGACACTTCCACTCACCACAGACCACATCTCCAACAAGTGAAAATCTTGTTTTGTAAAAGGGAATCTGGCAGTAGAAGTAGAAGGATGTTTGTCCATCACTGGGTCACGCTGCTGCTTCAGAGCTGACTGATTCAGGGTTTATTAATGTTCCTCTGAGAGGTTAAAGGAGTGTTTACGAAGGATAAAATGGCACAAACATAAAACACCACGTGGCAGTCTGCACCGAGAAATATTCCAACCAGGCTTGACTCCTCATGACACGCTCTAAGGATTTTTATTACCAAAAGGATTTGATTATCTTAATCTGCCTGAGATGAATGCCAGGTCCACTATAAACATTTATATATATTTAAAGATTAATGAAGGCCGTTGGTGTGTGTCAGTGTTTCTTCCTAATGAGGCAGCGAAAAGCCCTCTGGGGCTCAAATTATGATTAAGGCTTATACAAGTGTGTTTGTCAAGACGTTCTCATCAGGAATGGATTAAGGAGTGAGGAGGAGTTTTTCCTTCATTACATCAGTCTGCTGTTATAGCAGCCAGTCAAAGCCCAGTCAAACCAGTTTCTCTAAACACACGTCTTTGGCTCCATTCACATCACAGGGAAAAGTGGCTCAAATCAATGTTTTCTGACCAGATGTTTTGACCCACATCTGATCGTTTCATTACCGTCCAAGCAGCACAAATCAGATTTTTTTTCTTGCTCGACTGAGGCCACTTTCATGTGTGGTACTAAATTGGATCTGTGTCCAATCTTTGTCGAAGTAATCTCAGACTGAGCGGTCCACTATAAACATTTCATCTGATGAAGTGTTTATAGTTGACCGCCCATGCTGTCAGCCATCTGACAGTTCATCCCACTTTTACATCACTGGTGTGAGACAGACGTCACAACTCTGCGCTGGAGGAGCCAAACACAATAAGATCCAAAGTTTAAGATAAAAATATCAATGTCAGATCATCATTATTGCAGCTCTGATTGTGCAGCAACGTCAACATTTATAACACAAACAATAAGAAGTGGCCCTGTGGTGGCCCTGCGATGGACTGGCGAGCTGTCCCGGGTGTACCCTGCCTTTCGCCCAGGGACTGCTGGGATAGGCTCCAGCTTCCCCGCCACCCTTCATCGGACCAAATGGTTTGGATAATGAATTAATGTACACTAACAAGTGTAGCATCCATTTAGCTGCATGACACATCTTTGCTGTGCTTACAGGTCACTTCGCGGCCGTGGACTCTTCACAATGAAGTCTGATAAAGAATCGTTTCTATGATAATGTAAACCACCAATTAAAAAAATGTATTTATGCAAAATGAAGAGCTGCAGTGTCAACATGGTCTTTGATGGAGACATACTCTGTTTCCCCTAACAGCAAGAAGTTTTCTTGTGGATAAAGACAGCATGAAATCCAAAGTATGAGCTCTGAATCGTACAACTGATGAGCAGTTCTGGAGTTTCCTCTGTAACACTGACAGCAAGGTTGTCCCAGAACTGCAACGGGTTCAGCTGAAAACGGATTGCCCCAGACATCTGAATGAGACTTCTGGTTGCTGTGGCTGATTCAGGGTCAGTAGATCGCTTTGATTCATTCATTGACAATACTCAACAGGAAAGCTGTCAGTTCAGCATGGAAAGGTGTCTGCGAACAGACATCAGGACACATTTTCAGCTGAAGCCACACATGCAAACACCAAACAGAGAAGATCCAGCTGAAGTTCAAGCCCCGGACCTACCTGGTGTGAGGAACCTGTGCTCACCACCACACGGCTGTGCAGCCCAGATCAGATGTCAGGGATGTTTCCAGTAAAACCACTGCTCTCACTGTGTTTCCTGTATGTTCTTGTTTAGCTGCAGTTTTTTGTTTTGTTTTTCTTTCAGCTCGTGTTTCATCTCCTCATCATAACATCTGCAACACACTTCTTTAATAAAACACTGCAGTTGTAAATCACACTGTGATGATGTGGCAGTGACATTTATTTATGCCTTTGCATTAATCATTATCTTTCCTTCCTGCTCTGGCTGCAACAGCTTTAATAAAAGGTCATCTGCTGTCGGCTGTGCCTGTTTTACACAAATACACACAAATCAAATTGAATATAACCAGTGTTGTGGTGTTTAACCCGAACTCTGACGTTGCTGTGTGGTAATGTACAGTGATCCGTGCCGTCCCATGTGACAGGGAGCATCAGAGACCTTTAACAGGTAGACATTCCAGATGCATAACCTGCTGAGGGATCCATGATCAAGTTGCATCATGTAGTCCTCGTGCAGTGGAAATATCCTGCGAGAAGTCCTTGCATCTGCCTTAGCAGCTACTACATGGACCAGAGTGTGTTATTCCCACAATCAGGTTTGCCACGTCTGCAACAAGGAGGTGTATGATGGGAAACAGGAGAACTGGCTTGTGTTCACAACATGAACTCTGTTCTTTGCATTTTTTCAAAGTGTTGGACTTTGCAAGAGGACTGGAAATTCCTTTTCTCTGCAGCGGGTCAAGGCCACGTTTATTTATAAAGCACATGCAAAGCAATGCAAAGTCCCCAGTTTTCTGCAGATCTGCAGATTCAAATGTCAAATTCATGATGAAGCTTTTAAAATCTAAATGAATGCAAGCTATACAAAGAAGTGTAATGAAATGAATTGCAAGTAAAAACTCAGCTAGAAGATAAAACAAATCAAAGTCACACACTTGCATTAGTAGACAGAACAATCAGCATATCCTAAAAAAGATTTAAAGTGCTTAAAGGACTGGGAAGGTGTGATGTGACGGGGCACAGCGTCGCAGAGCCTTGCACCTGCTTCAGAAAGCTCTTAGCTGAAGATTCTTGCTGCATCTAAATGCAGGATGCCTCTCTGGATGGGATGTGCACAGTTAAAAGCTCTGAATAGTAAGAGGGTGCCAAACCATTCAGGCATCTTAAAACAAACAAAACCTGCGATGACACTGCATCCTGGAATCGACTGGAAGCCAGTACAGGGGCGTTGTGGTCCCGTCCTCTGGTCCCAGTGACCGGCCAGTGGATGGAGAACTGGTTCAACCCATTGCCGAGAAAGAAGACATGAAGGAATAAACAACATGCTCAAAGTGTCCTACAGTGGGTTTATGGAGAAAAACTCCCCTTGACATGCCTTCAGGCCTTTATTTAAACCATTCTGCAGGAAGAAACTCAGGTTTAAAGCCAGAGGTGCAAAAGGGTGCACGTTTGAAATACATTTCTGTTTTCATAAATGGTCTTCATTCAGCAGGTTGAGAGCAGAAGACGAGTTCACGAGAGGAGAGATGGCACCGACAGCAGAAGGCAAACGACTACTTCACATTTCACACACAACCTCTTTTCATTTGTCACCATCTTTTCTTCAAATGAACAACTGTTTCTAAAACTGTGTTCAGCAGAGAAACTGAAAACTGATTATCTGGACTCGGAGGAGACCAGCGGCCCGCTCTGCAAAGGCTTAGCAAAGCAACGTCAGGTGCAGATCTGGACTCATCATGCATGCTGCATGCTGACGGAGGAAAACAACAAAAAGAACTAAAGTAGAGCAAAAGAGCATCAGAGCTTATTTATTTATATATTTATTTATTAATTTTCTCCATTAAACATGATCGTCCAACGCTGATTAAGAGCAAATTGTAGATAGCTCAACTATTTTTTATGTTATTTTTTCAATTGGTCTCAAGTGGTTGAATTAATTTAATGCAAGTTTAATTAGTGGAGGGCGTATTGATCTGAGTATTAGTAATATTGATATGAAAGTCATTATTGATCAATATCAGTGTAATTAGACCGATACTTTGCTTTCTCTCCTATATGCCTGTATCCCCTGGCAGACCCAGACCCAGACCCAGACGTTAAGCTAATTAGCTCGAAGCCTTTCAGAACAGCAGAGAAAATTTAGGTAAATAGCGGTGGTAAATGTACAACTTTAGTCATCTTCAGAACTAGTTAACTAAACCTTTATGCTGTCATCAGGCACCAAGATTTTTGCTTCGTGTTTGTATGAAATCATTTCCTAATCAACATGTAAATCAACTTTTTGATAATAAAAAATCATGTTACACACAGGCACAAAGAATTCACTGTTGGTCTGACAGCTCCACGACATAACCAGGATTTCCAGGATCTACGATGGAAAAGTGGCTGAATCTGGTGGAATCCAGGAACATGTCAAATAATGCCACGTTTCTAGGAAATGACATGAGAGGTGAATAGTTTTACACTGTAAAGACAGTGAAGCTACAATATTCAGTCAATGAAAGAGGAAGTATCTGATTCTAAAGACATATCCAAGACTCGTATCTCCACCATTTGTTATAAAGATTTTGATGTTATTGTTTAATAATAATTTATTCCCACAGTTCCCAGTGGGAGTATTTGACACCACATACCAAATACAAATGGAATCAAATCAGTTCTGCTGCAAATCTTTGACTTAATGCAAACATCTCATCACTTCCATCTTCCATTTATTATGTCAAATAAAATTCAGGTCTTGTGAACATTTGTAATAAATAAGGGAATAATTTCATTAATTGAACTGGTATTGAAGGGTCAAAAGCCTTACAATAATTGAATGTTTGGTAATTTTAAGCAGGACGGAAGTTGTTTACATGCTGAATAAAAAAAAGCAGAAAAAAATTTATGACAATGGTAATTCTATAGCAGTTTTTTAATACCATTTTGACATTTTTGGCCACAAAGGTCACCATAAGGTTACTTAATTCATCAGCAAAGTGCAGAGGGCATGGGATAGGAGGAGACACTGGATTTTAAAAATGTCTAAAAATGATTTTTTTTTTTTTTACACACTGAGGAAAGTTAAGAAGGCTGAGAGAAAGAAAAGGCATGAGGGCCACATTAGCCTCCTGAAAAATGCAAAGAAGACTGTTAATGAAAACCTTTATAGAATCTGCGAATGACAGAATTACAGACTTGCAAGCAGGACCGGGTCAACCCTGGATTACTTCATGTATTAAAATGAGACACACTGGTTGCAGCTTGATGCTCTTCACCATAATTTATAAAAATTAATATATGTTAATGTGTTTGCATCTCGTATACAGGCGGCTGAAATGGGTTTCCTCCGCAGGGTGGCCGGGCACTCCCTTAGAGATAGGGTGAGGAGCTCGGTCATCTGGGAGGAGATCAGAGTAGAGCCGCTGCTCCTCCGCATCGAGAGGAGCCAGTTGAGGTGGCTCGGGCATCTGGTCAGGATGCCTCCTGGACCTCCCTGGTGAGGTGTTCCAGGCACGTCCCTCTGGGAGGAGACCCCGGGGAAGACCCAGGACATGCTGGAGGGATTATATCTCTCGGCTGGCCTGGGAACGCCTCGGGATCCCCCCGCAGAGTTGGTAAATGTGGCTGGGGAGAGGGAAGTCTGGGCTTCCCTGCTTAGGCTGCTGCCCCCGCGACCTGACCCCGGATAAGTGGAAGAAGATGGATGGATGGTGTTTGCATTTAGTGAAAGGTTAGAATTCAAAGTTTGTCTTTACATAATCCAATAATCTAGACCTCTACACTAAAGATGGCTCTAGCTGCGTTTCCATTTCACCTCGAATTGTCGAAAAAACTGAATATTGCAAGAAAGTAATAGAAACAACTTCATTTGGAAATAAAAAAAAAAAAAAATCTAAATCATGGTGCTCTCATGAGATGGTTTTTCAGACGTTTTGATAGGGAACTATAGCACAAAAGTGTAATGGAAACACTTTTTCACATTTACATGTCCCTGGACGTAAAGTGGGGGTGTCATGTGACCAGCTTATTTCTGGTAAAGATGGTGCTGTGTAGAACTACCAACAGTGAATTTTAGAGTTTTAGAAAAGAAAATTATGGGAAAAAGCTTAGAAAAGCAAATTATGCAAATTCTGCACTTCAAGTACAACACGTCCCATCCCACCCCACCCCCCAAAGTAAAATCTTGTTTGGTTGATGAACTTGAACTGAGGCTTATGTGCTAAACACTGTTCAATGGAAACACTTGCAAATTCCTCTTCTTGTTTGTCAAAACTTAAAAAATATTGCTTTTATTTTGCATAAAAATGTAATGGGAATGCAGCCAATGTCTCCAATGAAGCAATAGATGCTTTAAGACCTGCCTTCACGCTGTGATGTACTCTCATTGCTGAAAAGGACTGTTCATTTAAAAAATCATCCGACTTTTTAAAAACTGCATTTATCCTTCAGAAACCCAATGGAAAGTCAACCACCACAGTTTATCATGGTTATGTAGAAAAGTAGCTAATGAGGACCAAATCTGTTCCAAAACTTTGTTTTTCACTGGAGACACTTGACTATTGTATGAAAAACCTCATTACAAAATTTCTGCCCTGAAAAAACTGATTGCTGGTTGGTTTTGAATCTCTATACCATACACAGAATATGCATACAGTTCACATCCTACTTGTCAGATACTTCAGAGCAAGCTAGGAAGCTCCGTAACATCACTTTCTGTACTTGTCTTTAAAGGCGAGTGTATGCAGGTGTTGCATGGTTAAAATAAAAGAAAAAGCCCCATGAAGTTTACAGTGGTCAGGGCCAATTATGTTTGGATCCCACAAAAGATGCACAGGGATCCAAACTGGTGCCTCACAAAGATGAAGACTACAGAAGAAGAAGAATTAAACAGTCCAGAAACTCTAGCATGACAGCTGGCTGACTGGTAGCTATAAGGAGAGTAGCAGAGGATAGGTCCTTGTATGTCCTGTAATATTGGTCCTCTTTTATTTTTACGCTAAAATTGCAAGACAAAGAAGAATTCATGAAGCAGCAAGTCAGTTTTGTTAATTCTTTTCCGTCTTCTGTGTTAGGAAGAACATGTCTAAGCTCCACATTGAGCCCAAATGAGATGCTTTATAACGCTTCTGAAAGATACATAACTCTGCTTAAGCTTCTAACTGTGTGACACTGGTTGGCATGTATATGTCAAATTAATGAAGGCCAAGATAACTGGCATAAAATTCAACACAACAGTAATTACGTGTCTAAATCTTCCTGTTGTAGGTGATGTGATCTCCCCACAGTTTGAGAACTTTCTCACTGTTAAGCTAGGGATGAGCCTTTCCTCTCCTTTCAGCCACAGCAGCTTATCCTGAGATGTCAAGGTTCAGTCAGACCATTCTACTTCCCCCAGTGGACCAGAGATAGAGGCTTCTCACTCAACAAGCAGTTTAAAACTGGCAACATACTTGAAAAGCTGATGGGGGCTCCGAGGTAAATCTTCAACTAGGTCAGTGTTCAAGACCTGATTTCAAGACTTTTTGAATGCCCCCATGTCTGGGGGCATTCAAAAAGTACCTTAGACCATTGAACTCCTGGCATCTGTAGACTCTGCCAGGTCAATGTACAGGATTCACCAGGAGCAACAGAAGAAGAAAGAGAACTTCACGCAGAGAAGAGAGCACCGATAAAGAAATCAAGAAGAGTGGAAAGAGAAGAGGAGCGTTCTAAAAGACTTGTGTGACAAACTGCAAAATATGCCAAGCAGCTTGAAGAGCAGGCTGTTGTGATCCTGTTCCCTGGTGGGCGTGTCTGGCATCCTGGCACCTGGATCAGCACCTGATCGGCATCTTGGCAATCAGCAGCAGCACTATTTAAGATCTGCCCAGCCTGCTGTTCATCGCCAGATAGTTGAACGCCTTTGGTACAACTCTCGGCCTGAAGGATTCTTCCCAGTGTGATTTCCTGATCGTTAATCCGTGTGTTTTTTCCCCGTCAGAGATCCTGCCTGCATGCCCGATTGCTGCCCTACCGCCTGCCTGCCTGCTCGCCCGCCTGCCTGCCTGCCCGCCTCTCTGACCGCCAGGTTTACCTCCCCGCTTGTCTGCCTGCCGACTAACCTATCTTCCGCATCCACCTGGGAAAGAAACCGAAATCAGAAGGAAGCAAATAAAGCATTGTTTGAAACTCCAAGCCGAGTCCGCATATGAATCCCCCGCACTTGACGTCAACCTAACAGAACTATCTGGCCACAAATGGATTCAGCGGACTCAAACCCGGAAGTCGCCTCGGTCCCACTACAGCAAGCCCTCTCAGGTCTGAATGCTCGCCTCGCTCGACATGAACAGTTGATGATGACTCTGGATCATAATTACCACACCATACTCTCTCAGCTGGGCCAACTTACCACACATGTCGCTGGATTGATCCCATCTGCACCTTCCCAGCTGCCGGATCCCGACGCCCCCGCGCTTCAACCCGGTCGAGCAGTCACAGTAAGAGAGACACACATCCCAGATCCCAAGCCCTACGCTGGGGATTTGGGAAAATGTAGGGGATTCCTCCTCCAATGCTCCATTGTTTTTGACCAGAAGCCATACACCTATGCTAATGATAGATCCAAGGTTTCATATATAATTGGACTGCTGGAAGGAAAGGCACTGGCGTGGGCGGAAGCGGCATATGAACAGCAGGATTTTAGACACTCATCCTATTCCTCATTTGTCGAGGAGATGAAAAAAGTTTTTGATCACCCAGTAAGGGGCGGAGAATCAGTCAAGCGTCTCCTTAATCTCCGTCAGGGAGATCGGTGTGTAGCGGACTTTGCGATTGATTTCAGGACAGCAGCTGCTGATTCAGGCTGGAACAACGTGGCTCTCCGAGACATCTTCGCCAACGGGTTAAGCAGTCGGCTAAAGGATGAGTTGGCAACCCGAGACACACCGGGCTCGCTGGACGAACTAATTTCTCTTGCTATACGAATAGATAACCAGCTACGGGAGAGGGATAGGGAACGGCGATCCAGATCCAGCCAAGACTCGGGCACTCTCTCGGAATCGAACTCCTCCCCTCTGTCTCACACTACCCCGCCTACGGAGGAGCCCATGCAACTGGGCAGGGCTCACCTCTCCCCAGAGGAGCGGCAGAGGAGAAGGGACTCTGGAGATTGCTATTACTGCGGAAGATCTGGACACCGGATATCTCTATGTCCCAACCGGGCAAAAGACCAGGGTCGTCAGTAGCGGCGGGAGTACTGACGACCACATCATCCAATGAGATCCCCCACACCAAGACACTTATCCCCGCAACCTTGTTCGTAGATAAGACCCCCCATTCTGTTGAGGCCTTAGTGGATTCTGGAGCTGAGGCCAATTTTCTGGACGAGACTTTGGCCACCACTCTTGGGTTATGTCTGGAGGCTCTTTCTTCCCCTATATCAGCACAGGCTCTGGATGGTAGCCATCTTTATTCCGTAACCCGACAGTCCATCCCCGTTAGACTGATAGTTTCTGGCAACCACCAAGAATACATACCTTTCTTCATTGTTGACTCACCTAAGTCTCCACTGGTCTTGGGTCACCCCTGGCTGTCATTACATAACCCGCACCTAGATTGGCGAACTGGGAGAATTATCAATTGGAGCTCCTTTTGTCATGCCACCTGTCTTCTGTCGGCTATTCCCTTGACCTCATCCGTTTCTGGTCTTCAACCCGTTGCCCCAGACCTGTCTGCAGTACCGACAGTATATAACGATTTAATGGAGGTTTTCAGCAAGGACAAGGCCTTAGCTTTGCCACCTCATCGACCTTACGATTGCACCATTGATTTGCTCCCAGGTGCCCCGCTGCCTACCAGCCGACTGTACAACATATCCCGACCTGAGATGGAGGCTTTGGAGGGGTACATCTCAGATTCCCTAGCAGCTGGATTAATTAAGCCCTCTTCTTCACCCCTAGGAGCTGGATTCTTCTTTATCTCCAAGAAGGATGGCTCACTTAGACCTTGCATTGACTACCGGGGCTTAAATGCAATCAGTTAAAAACAAGTACCCTTTACCCCTACTGGAGTCAGTTTTCAATTCCCTTCATGGCTCCACAATCTTCACGAAGCTCGACCTTCGCAACGCATACCACTTGGTCAGGATAAAAGAGGGAGACGAATGGAAAACAGCGTTTAGGACACCCTTGGGCCATTTTGAGTACCGTGTTATGCCGTTTGGACTATGTAATGCTCCTGCCGTGTTTCAGGCCCTGGTTAATGACGTGTTACGAGATCTCCTTAACCGCTTCGTCTTTGTCTATTTAGACGACATCCTCATTTTCTCCCAGAACGAGTCTGAGCACATCCAACACGTCTGACTGGTCCTACAGAGACTCTTGGAGAACCGCTTATTTGTCAAGGCTGAGAAATGTGAGTTTCATAAGAGTACTGTATCGTTCCTCGGCTACATCTTTGAGACTGGGCAAGTCCGAGCTGACCCGGAGAAGGTCAAGGCGGTGGTAGATTGGCCTGCCCCCACCTCTGTGAAAGAACTGCAACGCTTCCTGGGATTTGCTAATTTTTACCGCCGTTTCATCCGTAACTATAGCCAGATTGCAGCCCCTCTCACTCGTCTTACCTCTCCATCAATTCCCTTTACCTGGTCTGAACCTGCAGATCAGGCTTTCCGTAGACTGAAGGATCTATTCACCACAGCCCCTGTTCTCCTCCACCCTGATCCCAGTCGTCAATTTGTGGTTGAGGTCGATGCCTCAGACATAGGAGTTGGAGCTGTGCTGTCGCAGCGATCATCTAGGACTCAGAAACTCCATCCCTGTGCTTATTTCTCTCGACGCCTCACCCCAGCTGAACAAAATTACCACGTCGGTGATCGCGAGCTCCTAGCCATTAAATTGGCTCTCGAACAGTGGCGTCACTGGCTGGAGGGATCTAGGGAGCCATTCCTCATTTGGACAGACCATAAGAACTTGGAATACCTGCAGTCAGCCAAACAGCTAAATCCCCGTCAAGCCCGTTGGTCCCTTTTCTTTAACCGCTTCAACTTCACCTTGTCGTACCGACCTGGGTCCAAGAACCAGAAGCCAGACTCCCTTTCCCGCCAGTTCACTTCAGGATCCACTTCCTCCACGGACCCAATCCTGCCTGCTACCCACATTGTTGCCGCAGTTACCTGGGAAGTAGAGGATAGGGTCCTCGCAGCCCAGCAACAGCAACCTGACCCAGGTACAGGTCCTCCTAACCGCCTATTTGTTCCAGATGCCGTCCGTTCCTTGGTCCTCCAGTGGGGTCACTCGTCCCGTCTGGCTTGCCATCCTGGATCCACACGCACCCTATCCCTCATTAGGCGTAGGTTTTGGTGGCCCACAATGGAGAAGGATGCTCGGGAGTATGTAGCTGCCTGCACCACCTGTGCCCGGAGTAAGGCCTCTCATAGACCGCCAGCCGGTCTTCTACGACCCCTGCCTGTTCCCAGCCGGCCATGGTCCCACATTGCCCTGGACTTCGTCACCGGCCTACCCGTCTCCAAAGGTAAAGATACAATCTTAACCATTGTTGACCGCTTTTCCAAGGCCGTGCATTTTGTCGCACTCCCCAAACTTCCCTCGGCCAAGGAGACTGCTGACCTACTGGTTCATCACATTTTTCGGCTCCACGGACTGCCCGCCGACATCGTGTCTGACAGAGGGCCCCAATTCACGTCCCAGGTATGGCGAGCCTTTTGTCAGTCAATTGGAGCCACTCTGAGTCTGTCATCAGGATTTCACCCCCAAACCAATGGTCAAGCTGAAAGGACCAACCAGGACTTGGAGACTGCCCTCCGGTGTGTGGCAGAAACCAACCCATCCTCTTGGAGTGAACATCTGGACTGGGTTGAGTATGCGCACAATTCTCTCACCTCCTCAGCCTCTGGATTGTCCCCTTTTGAATGCTCCCTAGGGTACCAGCCGCCACTATTCCCCGCCCAGGAGGATGAGGTTTCTGTGCCTTCTGTCCAGCTTCACATCCGCCGCTGTCGACGCGTTTGGCAGAAGGCTCGGGCTGCGCTGCTCCGAACTGGGGAACAGAATCGGCGCCAGGCAGATCGTCACCGGACTCCTGCGCCCGGTTATTCCCCTGGTCAGAAGGTTTGGCTCTCATCCAGGAACATTCCTTTGCGGACCGATGCCAAGAAACTGACTCCTCGTTACTTGGGCCCCTTTGAAATTCAACAGATCATTAACCCTACTGTGGTTCGACTTAAGCTCCCCCGATCCATGCGGGTTCATCCCTCCTTCCACGTCTCCCAACTTAAACCTGTTTCATCCAGTCCTCTGGTCCCTCCTTCCAGGCCCCCTCCTCCCGCCCGGCTTGTGGCTGGTCGCCCGGCCTACACGGTCCGACGTCTCCTGGATGTGCGCCGTCGTGGTCGGGGCCTTCAATTCCTGGTTGACTGGGAAGGGTATGGTCCTGAGGAGCGTGCCTGGGTCCCTCGCTCGTTCATTTTGGATGCCTCCCTGGTTCGTGACTTTCGCCGGGCTCATCCTGACCGGTTTCGGTCGCCTGGTGGCTCCCGTTGAGGGGGGGGTACTGTTGTGATCCTGTTCCCTGGTGGGCGTGTCTGGCATCCTGGCACCTGGATCAGCACCTGATCGGCATCTTGGCAATCAGCAGCAGCACTATTTAAGATCTGCCCAGCCTGCTGTTCATCGCCAGATAGTTGAACGCCTTTGGTACAACTCTCGGCCTGAAGGATTCTTCCCAGTGTGATTTCCTGATCGTTAACCCGTGTGTTTTTTCCCCGTCAGAGATCCTGCCTGCATGCCCGATTGCTGCCCTACCGCCTGCCTGCCTGCCTGCTCGCCCGCCTGCCTGCCTGCCCGCCTCTCTGACCGCCAGGTTTACCTCCCCGCTTGTCTGCCTGCCGACTAACCTATCTTCCGCATCCACCTGGGAAAGAAACCGAAATCAGAAGGAAGCAAATAAAGCATTGTTTGAAACTCCAAGCCGAGTCCGCATATGAATCCCCCGCACTTGACGTCAACCTAACACAGGCAGAGGCAACATCAAAGTCATTAATGGCCCAACTGATCACCAAGTCCACAAAGAAAGACAAAGAAAATCTCCATAAGCTGCTGCAAAGTGAAAAGCTGGAATAAATGAACTGATGTAATGACTTTTAATTTGGCCCGAACACAGAAGGCAGTGTGAAGACCGAACCCTAGTGTTCATTAGTATTAATGTGCACCTAAATGAATTGCCTTTTAGGGGATTTGAAAATGTTCAACTCACCATTTTTGAGTAATCCTCCTCCATTTAGTTGAATCTGAAAAATTTCAAATTTTGCCGTTTTCATGAATCTTCTGGCAAAATAACACAGTGGCACCACCTTTTCTAAAGTACAAGCATGTTACGATGAGCCTGTAGATGAGGCATGAGTGCCCGCTTTGGGTAAAGGTGTGAAACTACATTATTGTGCACATGGACAATTTCCAGAAAGTGAAACTTATGAGCAGCAGTAAGCAACGGAGAGCAAGCTTTAAGTGGCCTGTAAGTAAGTTGTAACATTTCCACATAAACAGGATCATTTAATTACTCTTGAAGCTGGGGTAGGTAATGTTGGGGAGCTAGCAAGATTTGAAAGTGCTGATGCACGCGTCTACTGAAACTCACTACTGAAAGCAGTTATTGAGTGGTGTCAATTAAAAACCAATAAACAGTGTGAATAGATCAATAAATGCATGCTGTTCCTCTGAATCACTGTATATTACTATGTGGGCAGGTGTGTGTGTGATTCTGGTCTTCCACACAAATCAAGCTGCTCCCTCGTTAACGTTGCCCTGACAACAGGGACACTTTGTAACTGTTATGTCACTCAAATTGACACAGACACAGAGCACAGAGATGAATAGGTGCCTAATGAAGCCCTCGAACAACCAACCATTGTTCGCAAATGAAAAGTTGTATCAAAATAATTCTTGAACCGTGAGCGCCAGAAGGCTTTGAGGAACACAGAGATGTAATTTATTTTGCCATAATGTAATAGCAATTTAAATGGCGGTGAGTTAAAAAAAATAAGGGCAATTTTTCAGCCATGTCAGATTTGAATGGAGCTTCAATGGGAGGAAAAGTAGACTTTCTCACCTTTGGAGCTCTGTTTCTCTGTTAACTTGATTCCTGATGTTTTGATATATAGCTTGTCCATGTATGTCAAAAACTCTGGGTGTGAGAGCCATTTGTTTGAGGAATTTAGAAATTAATTTTTTGAGGCAGTTTCAGAGTGCTGCGAGAGTGGACAGGGATTTTGTCTGATTTTCAGATTTTCATAAAACGTAACTCGCGATCAAAACCGTACATGATATGACAAAGTTCTTTGAGATGGTTAAAGTTTCATTTGTCGTGAAACCCGTTCAATCTTCAAATGATGTCCATAGGTAAAAGTATGGATGAGCCATAGAGCTCCGAACTAGGCTGGGTTTTGGGGTTTTCTCACTCCTCCCGGCCAAAATCCCATTAATTCCTATGGGACAAAATTCACAGTTTTTTGTGAATTATGTAAAAACCGTAAGACTTTTGTACAGCGAAAGTCATACCACACTATTCCCGATCAAGATGCAACTTTTGATATAACTTTTGTGGGGGTAGAGTCAAAGCGCATCAAAGAGGAGATGCGCGTCAAAAATTGTGATGGAAACAGGAGTACTATACTAAGCGGATAAAATGCAAAGTGATGTGTGCCTCAATGCTTACAGCATTGGCACCCATAATAATCAAGAGCCAGGATTTGCTTAATACTGGTACCATATATTATAGTTTCGGACATCTACAAAACAAACAAACTAAATAAAAAGCCAACCACAATAGGAACAATTACTTAGATACATACACACAGATTTATATACATTGATGCACAGAGTCTAATAGCCTCAATCAAAACAGATTTTTTGTAATGATATTAGTCAAATAAAGTGGTCTTTTCATCTATTCAAAACAAGCCACTAGGTTGAACTGAGTGTCCATAAATGAGAGTATAGTCCAGAGGGAGTATCATGTTGTGTGTGTATTTGTAATAGATAATGTAGGGAGATGGCGGTGGGTAAGTCGACAGGCTCCGGTCAGCCTCCTACCAGCCAAAGTGTATTAGATGTTAGTTTGCCATTCATTACCCAATAAGGGCGCAATCACAACATCCCACTGGTAACTTTTCACCTGTCTTGAACTAAGCAAATAGGCCCAGTCAAAATAAGGCTAAACAAATTGGTCTTAATTCAAATCTCATAAATCACAACCCGTTTTTATAAATTTGTGTGCACATCATAATCATACATAATTTCAACTGTACCATACATAATCTTCAATAACATTCATAGCGAGCTGAGGTTAATGCTAGCACTAGCATCAACAACAGACTCGGCAGAATATTCATTCAGACTCACCAGTTCCTTGGTTACTCAGCACAAAACAACGGCAACTGGATATCTCACATGTCCGCAACAAGCTCTAGTGGAAAACAGCCAAAACAGGGGGTTTAGACTCTGGGAAGAAAAAATACAAAGACAGGATACATTTGCTAAGGACTAACCTGTATTCTGGTGTCAACCACCTTCCCCACGCATCTCAACGCGGAAGACGCCAACAGACGCTAAACACCCACTAATTGCTTTGTGATTGGACAACAACTATCATGGGACTCCTGACTCTCCGTCACTGCAAGTGGCTACTTGCCATCACATGACAAGGCCTTTCAGCCACTGATTGTCTGAACACTGTGGCAGGGCTTCTTGTGGGTTATGTATGTGTAGCAGGGCTTACACACACACTAGGGTCAAACCCCCCCTTTGGTTCTCTACATTGACATTGTTGACTGAGAGCCTACATGTGGCTGAATGGTTTTAAGCTTAATGTGTTACAGTTCCTAATAATCTTTTAGAACATCCTGAACATCTACATGTTATTGTAACCTTTGGTTTGATATGTTGACATGGCAGTGACTATGCACTGAATTCTGATTTTGATCTGTGACTACACGTCCAACAGTGCATTTATTGTGGGGTGGGGGTTCTTTCTTCTGCTTCCTCATCATCAGAGAGATGTGAAAACAGTGTGGGTAAAGAGGAAGATTGTTGGGAATGGGAGAGTCAGCATGGTATGGCATGATGTGGCATGCTAGATCTGACACTGGCTGTGTTCGGTTACACAAATGAAAAATTCTTGATAAATAATTGATACCTGAGTGAATTTACAATTAACATGTCTATGGTTTGCTGCTTCATGCTTTGTGAAATCAACCAGTATGGTGTCATGATTAACTCTGTAATGACAGAATTATCTGTCTGGAAGATCCTATACAACAATGACGGAGATGGACTTTTTATAAATCTGCAAGCTCACAATCACAAAAGACTCCATCTAGCCAGGTTATAGATGCCGCATTCAATCATCCTCTAGGTATTTTTCCAGATGGTTCTGTTTAAGGAATCATCTGGTGTGTCAGGTTACCCAGATCCACTGGGACTACAGAACCATGCCTACTCTGCCCACTCTGTAAACCATCCGTGTGTCTATTGATGAGGAAGACTTGTGTAATTAATGCGCGAAGCATAATGACTCTCTCAGGAGCCTCGTTTGTGTATGAGCAGCTACCCTGTTTTCCATATTCTTTGACCTCAATCCCACCAGCATCACTTCTCCCTTTGAAGCAGCTTCCTCCTTGGCACCTCATTGATCTTCAATCATATTGTTTAGTGCAGGGCCAAGAAGTCACTGTCGAACCTTCCGAATAAGAGTGCTAATCAATAAAGTTCCCTTCTTGTCTCATTTGTCCTCAGCCTCATCCTCAAACCCTCCCTCCTGTGCCATCCAGCTTCCCAAATCATGGACTTATCGATACTTATCTAGTAAGGGCTCCAAAATGTCTGCTGGCATGGCTTCTTCTGGGGCGAGGTCTGATAAGACAGGGCTTGGATGAAATGCTTTCTTGCCAGAAGAAGACAAGTATATTTAGCTTTTAGCCATTAGCAGCCCTCATTGATTCTAACCTGGGAGAAGGATGAGAGTGGCAATACACAGTACATCTGATTTTTCTTTCTGTTTTTTTCTGTCTCTTACCTTTTACCATCTCTGGATGTATCATCATATTGCTCCCAGCAGCACTAAATCCTGCTGGCCTGACTGTAATGACTGGAAAATGAAATGGAGGTCGAGGATTGAAGCTGAGCCTGAGAACATTAAAGGGCTGATCAATATGGTGCTTGGATTTGCCTTGTCGCATTAAGTAGCACATCTAATATGCCCTGAACTTGTCGATGCATGGCCCATATCATTTAATTATGTTGTGATGTGTTACAAGTAACTCTAATTCATTAACATTAAGGAGACGCCGCTTTCTCTCTGTTCTCTATGCTTCTTTTTCACGTTGATTATGCTGATATATGGTCCCCGTGGAAACATGATGTTCAATAAAAAAAAAAGGCCTACCGTGCTATTGATCATCACAATTGATTAAAAGGATGAAACAGACAGAAATAGAAACACAATATGCCACAGATTGTGTAGTTCAAGAGGGCAGAAAACGATATGTTTGTGACTTACTGGCAAAGAAGAAGGTATCTTGTTCCTTCTCTGTCTGGTTTTTTTTTATTTGTGTGTGTGAATGTGTGTGTGTGCGCGCGCATGTGTGTATGTTAGCACGATTTATCTCCAAACACAGAAAAATATACTTATCCACAGTCCTGCCTCCATGTTCATGATGCACCAGTTTATAGGCTGTTTCAATTAGATAAAGGCCATATCCGTCTGAGCCAACTAGTCCTAAACTACAAAACACTCCATTTATTTATTTGGTAAAAATCACAAAATAAAGAGAAAAAAATAGAAACAGAAAGAAAACTTTAGATTTGAGAGCAGGCTTTGTTCTAGCTGACTGAATTTATTGAACTATTTAACAGCTTTGATATGGCGGAGCTTAATGTAAATGGGCGGGGGGGGGGGGGGGGGGGGGGGGGGGGTGACGTGGTTTTGTGGGGTCAGATGGGGGTGGTGTCAGTGTTACACCACTACAATGTGCATTTTGACCCACTTATGGGACCAGACTGAAGGCTGCTGTCCACATTCAGGAGTCATTTGATGCCTTTAATGAAACCGATTCATCCTTTTGGTATCACGTTTGTTTATTTCTCCTTGTCTGTTGAACCTCTGTCTTTCACTTCAGCCCATCAGTCACATGACCTTTTTATGGACCATTTCAGACATTTACCAATGCAAAGTTCAGCCAGCTGGCATGTCCTTTCACCTTACAGACAGATTTATATTTTCCAAGAGGAAACATACAAACAATATTGCGGTCCACAAACACACATTTTAGCACAACTTAAAAAAGGAGAAGATTCATGAGAAGATATTGATGAATGAGATTGTTCATATATCACCAGATGTTTATTCAGCATTGACTAAGCAGCATCTGGCCCCAAAACAGACCTTCATTACTAAAGCTGTTTTCATATATCTGGAGAGGCTGCAAATGACTTTAATGGTCAGTCAGGAGTTGAACCAGCAATGAAGGTCACCAGGACTCGCCAGAACAGAGTGAGCCAGGAAGTTGCTGCTTCATATTCTTTTTGCTGTTCGGAGCATTGCTTCCTCTGACCTGTACGTCAGATATATTTAAAGACTAGTCACAGACAGCTGGAGAGCCCCATCTGGAAATAAACTCTGTATCACAGCCTGCTTCCAAAGCCTTTTTCCCAAAAGCCATTATGAGGTTTATCAAGTCATACAGATGCATGTCTTGATTGAAAACATCACAACAGTTTCTTGGTGGCCATGTGTTCAACAGGTTTAAGTTAGCCATGAAATAAATAAATCATTTTGCTCTCTTTGGTGGTGGCTAGTTTGGGTTTGTAATCCTACTAGAATGGGAACAGCTTTTAAAAAACTAAAACATATTGGAGTGTTTGAGAAGATTTAGGCAACCATTTAAATTTCAGCAAAATTTAGCATTTTGGCTTAAAAGGTTTGTAATCTAAATGTTGAAAGAAGCATATCTCCCACAAACCACCATGCCTGTTAACCGCCATGCCTTCCAATCGCCATGTCTGTTAACCGCCATGTCTATTAACCGCTATGCCTTCCAATCGCCATGTCTGTTAACCACCATGTCTGTTAACCGCCATGTCTGTTAACCGCCATGTCTATTAACCGCTATGCCTTCCAATCGCCATGTCTGTTAACCGCCATGTCTGTTAACCGCTATGCCTGTTAACCGCTATGCCTTCAAATTGCCATGTCTGTTAATCGCTATGTCTGTTAACCGCTATGCCTGTTAACTGCCATGTCTGTTAACCGCTATGCCTGTTAACTGCCATGTCTGTTAACCGCTATGCCTGTTAACTGCCATGTCTGTTAACCGCTATGTCTTCAAATCGCCATGTCTGTTAACCGCTATGCCTTCCAATCGCCATGTCCGTTAACCGCCATGTCTGTTAACCGCCATGTCTGTTAACCGCCATGTCTGTTAACCGCCATGTCTGTTAACCGCCATGTCTGTTAACCGCCATGTCTGTTAACCGCTATGCCTTCCAATCGCCATGTCTGTTAACCGCCATGTCTGTTAACTGCTATGCCTTCCAATCGCCATGTCTGTTAACCACCATGTCTGTTAACCGCCATGCCTGTTAACCGCTATGCCTGTTAACCGCTATGCCTTCAAATCGCCATGTCTGTTAACCGCTATGTCTGTTAACCGCCATGTCTGTTAACCACCATGTCTGTTAACCACCATGTCTGTTAACCACCATGTCTGTTAACCGCCATGTCTGTTAACCGCCATGTCTGTTAACCGCCATGTCTGTTAACCGCCATGTCTGTTAACCGCCATGTCTGTTAACTGCCATGTCTGTTAACTGCCATGTCTGTTAACCGCCATGTCTGTTAACCGCCATGTCTGTTAACCGCCATGTCTGTTAACCGCCATGTCTGTTAACTGCCATGTCTATTAACCACTATGCCTGTTAACCGCTATGCCTTCAAATTGCCATATCTGTTAACCGCTATTGTAACACAGGGGTGGCCGGGGCGTGGTAAAAAAAAAAGAAAAGAAAGAAAGTAAAAACAGGTTAAAAAAAAATGGGGTCCTCCCGGCCACCTTGGTTCTTTTAAAAATTCAAGGCGAGCAGAGTCACTCACACTAAAATCTCAATAAAAATGGTTTAATAAGATAATAAAAGGTTAAACAGTTAAAATGATAAAACCCCAGATGTCCTTAAAATGTCCTTTAAAATGACCACTGTGCGGCTTGGGGTGGCCCTCCTCTCTGCAGCGACGGATCCAGTCTTCAGCCTTACGATTTGGCGACATCACGTCCAGGACCTGCAGAGAGGAGCATACACGGCAGTCTACACGCTTAAGAGGGCGACCCTCCTGCCTGGCCCTGCAGCCAGCCTTTCCCTCTGGACCCTAAACTAAGCCAGTCATACTCACGCTTGGTCCTGGGCCAGGAATATCTGTAGGCCCAGGACTGAGAAGCTGCACCTTAGGGTCCAGACCGGCTGCTGCACTTCAGGCTCCGCCTGACCACCACCAAGCCACGATGGGACCAGTCGTCACTGGCCCCTCAGCAGTCCCTTCCTCGTCGTCATCACCGGCGTAGTCATCGTCGCCATCATCATCGTCGTCATCGTCGTCATCGTCGCCATCATAATCATCATCGTCATTGTCATCGTCATCGTCGTCGTCGTCGTCGTCGTCGTCGTCGTCGTCGCCTTCCATTTTCCAGGAGCTCCATCCCCTTCCTTGTCCGGCTCCTCTTCTGCTTACCTTTTTGCCTTCCTTCTCTCTCCGTCTCTCCTGCCACACCTGTTGCTCTTTTGAATAATCTGTCCACTCACAGGTGTTCCCATTCAACAATTAAGGGTGAGCTCGTTAAGCCTGGGGTTAGTCATGCAGGCAACAAGTTTAAAACACATGCAATAACAATTTCATTTAAAACACATGCATTTGACCCCGTCACACAATGCCTGTTAACCGCCATGCCTGTTAACCGCTATGCCTTCAAATTGTCATGTCTGTTAACCGCTGTCTGTTAACCACCACCTCTGTTAACCGCTATGCCTGTTAACTGCCATGCCTGTTAACCGCCATGTCTGTTAACCGCCATGCCTGTTAACCGCCATGTCTGTTAACCGCCATGCCTGTTAACCGCCATGTCTGTTAACTGCCATGCCTGTTAACCGCCATGCCTGTTAACCGCCATGTCTGTTGACCGCTATGCCTGTTAACCGCTATGCCTTCAAATTGCCATGTCTGTTAACCGCTATGTCTGTTAACTGCCATGTCTGTTAACCGCTATGCCTGTTAACCGCTATGTCTGTTAACTGCCATGCCTGTTAACCGCTATGTCTGTTAACTGCCATGTCTGTTAACCGCTATGTCTGTTAACTGCCATGTCTGTTAACCGCTATGTCTGTTAACTGCCATGTCTGTTAACCGCTATGCCTGTTAACCGCTATGCCTTCAAATTGCCATGTCTGTTAACCGCTATGTCTGTTAACCGCTATGCCTGTTAACCGCTATGCCTTCAAATTGCCATGTCTGTTAACCGCTATGTCTGTTAACCGCTATGCCTGTTAACTGCCATGTCTGTTAACCGCTATGTCTTCAAATCGCCATGTCTGTTAACCGCTATGCCTTCCAATCGCCATGTCCGTTAACCACCATGTCTGTTAACCGCCATGCCTGTTAACCGCCATGTATGTTAACCACCATGTCTGTTAACCGCCATGCCTGTTAACCGCTATGCCTTCAAATTGCCATGTCTGTTAACCGCTATGCCTGTTAACCGCTATGCCTTCAAATTGCCATGTCTGTTAACCGCTATGTCTGTTAACCGCTATGTCTGTTAACTGCCATGTCTGTTAACCGCTATGCCTGTTAACCGCTATGTCTGTTAACTGCCATGTCTGTTAACCGCTATGCCTGTTAACCGCTATGCCTTCAAATTGCCATGTCTGTTAACCGCTATGTCTGTTAACCGCTATGCCTGTTAACCGCCATGTCTGTTAACCACCATGTCTGTTAACCGCCATGTCTGTTAACCACCATGTCTGTTAACCGCCATGTCTGTTAACCGCCATGTCTGTTAACCACCATGTCTGTTAACCGCCATGCCTGTTAACCGCTATGCCTTCAAATTGCCATGTCTGTTAACCGCCATGTCTGTTAACCACCATGTCTGTTAACCACCATGTCTGTTAACCGCCATGTCTGTTAACCACCATGTCTGTTAACCGCCATGCCTGTTAACCGCTATGCCTTCAAATTGCCATGTCTGTTAACCACTATGTCTGTTAACCGCTATGTCTGTTAACTGCCATGTCTGTTAACCGCTATGCCTGTTAACCGCTATGTCTGTTAACTGCCATGTCTGTTAACCGCTATGCCTGTTAACCGCTATGCCTTCAAATTGCCATGTCTGTTAACCGCTATGTCTGTTAACCGCTATGCCTGTTAACCGCCATGTCTGTTAACCACCATGTCTGTTAACCGCCATGTCTGTTAACCACCATGTCTGTTAACCGCCATGCCTGTTAACCGCTATGCCTTCAAATTGCCATGTCTGTTAACCGCCATGCCTGTTAACCGCTATGCCTTCAAATTGCCATGTCTGTTAACCGCTATGCCTGTTAACCGCCATGTCTGTTAACCACCATGTCTGTTAACCGCCATGTCTGTTAACCACCATGTCTGTTAACCGCCATGCCTGTTAACCGCTATGCCTTCAAATTGCCATGTCTGTTAACCGCTATGCCTGTTAACCGCCATGTCTGTTAACCGCCATGTCTGTTAACTGCCATGTCTGTTAACCGCTATGCCTGTTAACCGCTATGCCTTCAAATTGCCATGTCTGTTAACTGCCATGTCTGTTAACCGCTATGCCTGTTAACCGCCATGTCTGTTTACCGCCATGTCTGTTAACCGCTATGCCTGTTAACCGCCATGCCTTCCAATCGCCATGTCCGTTAACCGCCATGTCTGTTAACCGCTATGCCTGTTAACCGCCATGTCTGTTTACCGCCATGTCTGTTAACCGCCATGCCTTCAAATCGCCATGTCTGTTACCATTATGCCCGCAAACCGCCATTTAGCATTTTGGCTTAAAAGGTTTGTAATCTAAATGTTGAAAGGAGCATATCTCCCACAAACCGCCATGCCAGTAAACCATCATATCTGTAAACCGCGATGCCTGCAAACTGCCATGTATGTACAAAGAGAAACCACTTGAGATGCACAGCCAGCAAATCAGCATTAAGAGATCACTTTAAAGAACAACGCCAGGTATTAACCATGCATTGTAAGGCATTGTTCTTTTGCGTGTTTAAATGTTTAGTCAGACTGAACTTTAGATCTGCTTTTTTATAACATTTCACAGTAACATGATTCAGATTTTTTAACTTCATCTCACTGGTCCTTGGGGAACATTTGTTCTCAGTGTTCATGATATATTCCAGTGTGGACTTTGCTCACCTGATGAAAACTGGCCGCTGGAGATGATCTATCTCTGTTCAAAGATCACTTTGGACGTCATTTATTATTTTCCTCAGTTTTCTATCCCCAGGTGTTTACCGTCGACAATCCCTGACCTTTGGTGTTTTTCCCAGTAGCTGCTGGGAATGGTTTCGGCCTGTTGTCAGAGATGTTGTATTTTTTAGTTTTTTATTGTAAGTTCTGCTTTCGTGTTGCAACATGTTGCATCACACCAATCTTGTTACTAAATAAACTCAGGGTGGGGTTGTTATCCATTCGTTAAACCACAAGCTGCATGGTGGCATAGTGGTTAGCACTGTGGCCTCACAGCAAGAAGGTTGCTGGTTCAATCCTGTGTGGGTTCTTGCTGGGTACCCTTGCTTCCTCCCACAGTCCAACGGCATGCATGTTAGGTTAATTCGTTAGTCTAAATTGTCCCTAGACAAAAGTGTAAATGTGTTGGCCCTGCAATAGACTGATAACCTGTGCAAGGTGTACACCGTCTCTTGCCCAAAGACCACTGGGAAAAAGCTCTAGCTCCCACAGGACCATTTATTGGACTAAGTACTACAGATAATGAATGGATACACCACAGGCTTTTAAAATGGTGGACCGACTACTGCAATGCATAACTCTTAAAAAAGCAACCTCCCCTCTTCTGTAAAACACTACGTATTATTGTTATTATTATTATAAATAAACTTTTATTTAAATCAGATTAAACCCATTCAAATCCTAATCTCTTCTGCGAGGGTAACTGGCTAGGAGGACAGCAGCACACATGAAGGAAGTAAAGATACTTGCAATTCCAACTGTTTAAAAACTCCAAAAGCCTGGGTAACTGACATAGAGCAATGATAGATTATCATATCCTCTGCATAAAACTGGTGCATAGTATTTGACAGGTTGTCACACAGATTATTCATTTAAACAGCAAATAAAATATGTCTTCAGACTAAGCCCTGTGGCACTGCTTCAGAGACATGAAGGAAGGACGATGAGGAACCAGACAACTTGCAATTTACAAATCAAGTGGTAGCTTGATTTCAAATATCAATTCAGAGAAGTGTGTCAGACCAGCTCATCCACAGTGTTAAACGGTTTAGACAGAATGATAAAAAAGTGTAAGTGTGTGAAACCTCTTCACTGGTTGTTGAGTTATTTATTTTTTTGACCAGGTCACACAGTTTTGGACATCGGTCCATGTTTACCTCTAACAATCACCTTCTTTCAGGTGTAGAAAAGCTGATGTGACTGCTGGTTTCTGACTGTAATATTTTCTACAGTTTTCACAGTAAAAAAGGAGTCAGTCAAGTTTTAAAGCTCAAAGTGTCCCCAAGAGACGGATTGTGTCCAAACGACTAAATCATCTGCTGAGAGCAGCATGTGTCCTGGTTTACTACAATCTTGGCAGATTATTTTATTTCCTCATTTTAACCACAAAAGATATCAGCTTGGTTTCTAAAGAGGTTAAGAGTTCCTGCTGAAAGAGGTTCAAAAACAGGATTGAGTTCACTGTCATGACATGCAGCATAAGGCACAGATCTCACATCCTTTTTAATATTCAGAACTGGATCAGTAAGACACAACAGCAAATGTAACAGCGGTGACAGACAGGAGTGCAGGCTATACTTAAATGCTTCTCGTGGGGTGTAATTAGGGTCTGCCAAGGAGCTGACAAAAAAAAAAACCCAAGTCATTATTTAAATGCCAGCAGGTTGTTACTGTGATCTTGAAACTTATGCTCATGTTTTTATTGTTTTACAGGCAAAGAAAACCAGAAATTTTCTGTAGCTCTGATCTCAAAATGTCCATCAGTGAGTCGCATGACCAAAAATGTAAAAGAGGATTTCAGGTTAAACACCATCTGAATCTGAGTCCAACGTGGTGCACACTGTAAAACAGTCGTTGTGAAAATGTGTGTCTGTGTGTGTGTGTTGGTGTGTGTGTGTGTGTGTGTGTGTGTTTGGTAGGGGTGCATATGAACTAATGTTTTGACAACCAGACATATATAAAGTACTAGAAATCAAGACTCAAGTAAAAGTACAAGTACTCTATGAATGAAGTTACTTGAATAGAAGCGGAACTGTTCTTCAAGTGCCCCACTGAAGTAGAAGTACTAAGGTATTCAACATTTTTTTGGACTTAAATATGACAAGTAGTTTATTTTAAATTTAATTTTTTACTCAAGTACTGAAAGTGAAAGTAGTTCATTGTGTTGTGTAATTATTTAAGACAACAGTAAACTTTCTATATCATATTGTTTATGATTTCAAACTTTTAGCCTGACATTCAGAAATCTTTTACTGGAGCAGTAGAACATGAACAGGAACATCCATGAAAAAAACACGTATGAAGTGTGTTCATTCCCCTCCACAGCTTTTCCCCTTCTTAAACCAGTAAGTAGACTTTAATTTTTTTATTTTTTTTTTTCTATGTAAAGACGTCTCTCTTCATCCATAACTTCTGGCAACTAAAGACAAGTCGGCCTCTTATAAGCTAGTTCTTCTGTGAAAACTAAAGTAATTAGTAGTAATGAGACTCCCCTCACACACACACACACACACACTTTTATACGGGTATGTCGCTTACTTAAAAGCACAAGCGACGTAATATGTTGCCGCTAACTTGCTGCGTGACGCTCTTTCATTCCTGCTCAGCAAAGCTGCCAGAGATCTTTTTGCTAGAGGAAAGAGGTCCCACTCTTTTTATTCCTTGAAACTGGCATGAAACTGAAACTTATGCACTGGCTGACAGAGATTGTCTATAGCGACACACATCACACTCTAACAAGTATAATGGATTTAAACAAATTACCATTGTGTTTTTTTTTTTTCTTCTTTTTTTCTGTTGTAACGAATAACCCCTCCACCATGACAAGGTGGCGGCTCGAGGAAGGGCATGTTCAGCTATGAAAATGCTATATTTCAAAATGTAAATTTACTAATAAAATGTAGAAATGTGTTTTTCTGTCACTACTTCCAACCACTTGAAGCATGATTTAGAGTGAAATGACAGGTTTGTGCTGTGAAGTGAGATGATAGGCGTGACAGCAGTGTTGGAGGTAAGACGCTGATATTACAGGATAATGTCTGAATGATCGATGGACTGAACAACCACATTTGTCAGAAACTACTTAAAAGTTTTAATATTTTTATAATACACCATTTGGTCATTTTCTGCAACCATTTAATCCTCACAACGGTTGCAGGGAGACAATGAAGAAAACCATATATTATTTTATAAAACACCTTCCTTTGTGGGTGACACAAGGTTAAAATGTTCTCATATTGGGATTGTTTTATTTCCTTTCTCTATCATTACACTTCTGTCACTACTAAAAGTCTTACAATAAATGAGAGCACCAAAGATTCAGACTGAAAATGTCACTGTGGTGTTTCATTGGGATGTATGAAGCCTCAGTTGTCTCTGGTCAAATGATGACATAGATCTGATAGAAACTGGTCAACCCGGTCTGAGTCAGTAGAATTAAATAAGCTTCAGTGTGTCAGCGTCAAATGTCCCATATCCACCAGTCAATATAACTCTGAACATATATTGTCAGAAGCTTCTTTAAAATGATTCATGTCTGCAACCTCTAAGCAGCCCAGGAGTTCTGCTCGTGCATCACCAGTCCATCTTTACAGTCCTAACGGTGTGTGGTTCTGCTTTAAAGCCACTGGATGTAAATGAACGTTAGTAAGATAACTAGGTAATCATTTTTGCCAAAATGTAGCTTAGAGACAGCAGTAAAGTAATTTTTTATGTTACTGTAGCATTTGTTTTGAAAATGATTTCCACTGGAGGAGAAAATAAGAAATTGGTGCTTTTTAGGGCCAGCAGTGTCTGGATAACTGTTCTCATGTCTGTTCATCATGTGATAATGTTGTCTGAGTTCTATGACAGTTTCCACATCACTGATAGTGATGCACAGCAGTTCCCTGGGAAAATAAAATGATCTGAAAGTTTAAAGACAAATACATAATGATGACATTGTAATAATAATACAACATAGAAAATCCATATTTCACCAAGCAAGAAATCAAAGCTTACTATATCTTAAAAGATGAAA
Source organism: Telmatherina bonti (assembly GCF_933228915.1). Classification (NCBI taxonomy): domain Eukaryota; kingdom Metazoa; phylum Chordata; class Actinopteri; order Atheriniformes; family Telmatherinidae; genus Telmatherina; species Telmatherina bonti. Next base: position 4,653,412 of record NC_136610.1, read on the forward strand.
TGACTCCTTTGTTCTGCTACACTGTCTTCTTTTTCTCTGCTTCAAAGCAAAGCAAACAAGCTTTCATTACAAAATTATCACTGGAGACACTTTAGCATAGAAAGGTTTTAAATGCAGCTTAATTAATGACACTGATGGTCAGACAGTTCCTTTAGTTACTTTAATGACTCATGCTGGTGGTCTTGTAGGTACAAAGACCCTGGGGATTTGGGATGGGAAGCTACAGAGAAGGACTTTATTAAACTGATGAAGGAGCTTGATAGTAAATCCAATTGAGCTCCACAGCCCAGCCAGAATTATTGGTTTTCTGCTTCCTTGCTGGCATTATCTAGGTGTACGCAGCAACCGGGGAGCCATTTCGGCACTTGAGAAAAATAAATCCTGGATAGCATTTGGCATTATGGAGCAATAATGCCTAAATGTGTCTCCTTCGTCCATTTCATTAATAGAATAGAGTCCCAGCTCAGTCACTGATGTAATTTTTGGGGGTAAATTAGATGTTTTATTTCATTATTTTAAATGGAAAGATGCAGACATGTTTAATGGGTGCATTTTAACCATTTTAACAGGGACTTACCTTCATTTAGTTAAGCAGGTAACAGCCTCTCTCTTCTCCATAAATATGCAAGGCCAGATCAATAAAAACTGCCACAACCTCCACTATTATGGTATGAGATTGAGTTGGTTCACTTAAAAATGCCTAAGCTGTTATTGTTATGTGTTTGGAATTGCAGAAATTGGAAGGTGCAGGTGGGAGCTGGCATTTACCGCCATGCAGCTGCTCGTTTAAAACTCATTGAAAAAGAAGTGCTGAGTAAAGTGACTATTCTGCAAGAGGAACCATCTGTGATGCTATTATTCTGTGTTCAGCAGCCCTATGGCTGTCTGCATTGTTTCTGCTCAGGTCCGACTTGCCAGTCTTATGTAGAAAGAAGTGGTATTGTCAAAAGGTTTAACAGCCTAAACACCAAATGTCCAACCAATGCATTTGTATAAAATAGTGAAAACTGCAAAAAGATTCAGCAACATAAACAAAGTTCACATCTATTTGGCAAGGAAAGGACATACTGTTTTGCTGCATATATGCTTGATAACAATGTGAGAATTGAAAATGTCATCTCTGGGCCTTGTCACATACCTGATTTAAAGAGGGAAAAAAAGAGGAATAAGTTCTTTCTACAAAAAAAAGAAATAGCATCTTCGTCGGTGGGTGGGTGAGTGTCTATTTGACAATTCACTTCTATTACCGAGAAAGTTATTACTGGAAAGTTTTAATGTGGTCTGACTGCCCATACACCATCATCCATCCATCCATCCATCCAGCCATCCATCCAGCCATCCATCCATCCATCCATCCATCCATCCAGTCAGCCATTATTCATCCATCCATCCATCCATCCAGCCATCCATCCATCCATCCAGCCATCCACCCAGCCATCCATCCATCCATCCATCCATCCATCCATCCATCCAGTCAGCCATTTATTCATCCATCCATCCATCCATCCATCCATCCATCCATCCAGCCATCCATCCATCCATCCATCCATCCATCCATCCAGTCAGCCAGCCATCCATCCATCCATCCAGTCAGCCATTTATTCATCCATCCATCCATCCATCCATCCATCCATCCATCCATCCATCCATCCATCCATCCATCCATCCAGTCAGCCAGCCATCCATCCATCCATCCAGTCAGCCATCCATCCATCCAGCCATGCATTTTCTAAACCTCTACATGCAGTTAAGGGTAGCGGTGAAAACCAGAGCCTATCCCAGCCATCATGGGGCAAGACCCCAGGTACACCCCGGGCAGGTTAGCAACCTTATTTGGGAAAAGCCATTCTTGGTCTGTTTTGTCTGAATCCTTCGAGGGCAGTTCAGCAAGGTCCTTACATGGGGTTAGTATTAGGTTGTAATGCCGCAGTATTGTTACCAAATATGCCTGTAATAGTCCATATCAACACTGTTATTATAGTTTACTTTCATGGCAGCTTTATGAGTGGGTAGGATCTAAGATTGTGATGGGATAGGTACAGAAGTTATTTAAGGTTTGATTAGAGAAAAATAAAATAAACATTTTGTGGCCAATCTTTTATTGTTTTCCCAGCTACGCTGAGGCCCTACATGTCTCGCAGAAAAAGCACTAGATGGCTAGTTTTTCTGTCCACCATTTTTATGACCCTCTGTTGAGATCTTCTATCAGCTGCTGAGCAGCTACCAAACCGCACAGAGGCAATAAGCTAAGACTCCGCATGGATGAGGTCTCAGGAGGCAGAAAAGCTGCTGGGTTAGGGTTAAATCCTGATCTAAGAAAAAGAGGAGACTTATTTATTTATTTACGTATTTGTTTATTTAATCATCTATTTATATTTAAATCTGACATCTGAAATCATTTGACCTTTTAAAAAGATAATTAAAAAAACAGTTAGCAAAAAAATTTACTTACAGTACTTACTGTTTATCACTTTGTGATGTGTTAAAATTTTAGTAGTGCAAATTTCCACCATTTTTACCATTAAATGATGCAATTATTTTTCTGTTTTTGCTTTTATTTTTCGGCATTTTACATGATGTCAACTCAGTTTTGTTATATGCTTGCCACACTTTACTGGAGCTTCGACTGTTTACTTTTAAGTTTATAAATTTGCAGCAGGAAAACACTTTTCCACCTTTCCTGGCTGGAGTGTCGACATACGTCTGCCGGACACCACACCCATCACCTCGTCGGAGAAGGCATCGTCGTGGGGAGCGCAGTGGGCGGCTGGTGAAACTGAGGGCTTGTATGGCACAGTCTCCAGATTTATTTGGGAATTATTACAGATCTATCCCTAGACTTTCTGCATCCTGGCGTTCCCTGGACCGCATCTATCCCTGGCTGGTACCTGTCATCAGTTTGGACCAGGTGAAATCCCGACGCTGCCTGCTTCCTCCTCATCTACGCTGGTGTGACGCGAACATCAGGAATCTACAGACTTTTACACGATCTTCAGCTACTCAAATGGCTGCTTCCCAGTACCTATCAGGTTAGGTCTGGCAAATGCCACATCTGTTATGAACAGAGCATATCTGCCTGACAGCATATCTTCTGTCAGGCAGATTTGCTCTGTCTGACAGAAACATGGATCTCTCCGGGTGAGTCCAAAATTTTTTTTCGGAAGTGTTACCTCTCTGTTGCTATTACTGAAATACCCCCAGGTCTGTGGGTCATGGAGGAGGTTTGGTTAATAAATCAAGTTCAGACTGTTGGCCCTTCAGATTATTTCCTCCAGCTTTGAACTGAGTCTTTTCGAAGTGCGTCGCGCTCCTCCGCTGCTGTGTTTACTGATTTTTACATACAATTTATTCAACAAAGACTTCTTATGAGACTTTTCTGACTTCTTGGGAGAAATTTTATCAAAGTATGATAAAGTTTTATTAGGTGGAGATTTTAATATCCATGTGTGCTGCGTGGAGAAGCCTTTGGTAAAGGACTTTTTCAATTTAGTAGATGCCTTTGGACTTACTCGGTGAAAAGACCCACTCATGAACGTAGTCACACGCTGGACGTCGTTTTATCATGTGGCTTATTCATCTGTAATGTTGAAATTGGTGATGCAGTGTTTTCAGATCACATACCAGTTTTACTTGATTTTATTCCCTCTGTTCAATCATTTAAAACACCCGCCCATGCCCGGCGCGGCTGTGTTTTTAACTCATCCAGGCTGCTCTTTTCTCCGCCATTTTTATTGACACAGATTTTCAGCCTTCTGTATTTTTAAGTACTGAGGGTCTCCTTGCTAGTTTCAACCAGTTGTGCTTTACTGTACTGAATTTGGTGGCATCAGTCAAAACGAGGTGAGTAGACCAGACCCCTGGTTAAGTGATCATACTTGATCCATTAGACGGGAGTGCAGGAGATACGAGTGAAAGTGGAAAAAGGAAAAACTGGTTTCTTTTATGATGCTGAGAGAGAGCTGGTACCTCTATCTATGAAGTGTGAAATGTGCAAGAGCAACATATTTCTCTAATTTAGAAGCTGCAAACACACACAATACCCGTGTTTTATATCATGTAATAAAATTATATAAAACACTCCTCGAAAAGCCTGCCCCTCTGGAAGCTTCCAGAGCTTCCAGAGGGGCAGTGATAAGTTTCTTCTTTTTATCCTGAATAAAGTTGTTACCACTAGTAATTCAATCCCTCCTCCTTCCCACAATCCGTCTTTTCTGGTTCCCTGTCCTGCTGTTTTGGACCATTTTGAACTTGTCTCCTTGTCCTTTCTGGAGAAAATCATTTCTGGCGTGAAGACTGCTGCTTTTCCTCTGGACATTGTTCCCCCTTTTCTTCTTAAAGAGACCTTTTCAACCATTGGTCCACTTGTACGTAATATTATTAATGGTAGTTTGACCTCTATCGTGCCAAAAGACTTTAAACATGCTGTGGTGCAACCTTTGTTGAAAAAAACTGATCTTGATCCCTTGGCCTTTTCCAGTTTTAGGCCAAAATTCAAAGCTGCCCTTTTTGTCAAAAATCCTAGAAAAAGTAGTCTACATCCAGTTGAAGGCCTTCATGGATGCATATAATATTACAGAGGTGTTTCAGTCTGGGTTTAAAATGAGTCACAGCACTGAATCAGCACTTCTAAGAGTTTTAAATTACATATTTTTAGAAATGGATTCTGGGAACTGTGTTGTAATTGTGCTTTTAGATTTAACAGCTGCTGTTGACACAGTTGACCATGACATTCTCCTCTCCAGGCTGGAACAGTGTGTTGGCATCACTGGCCCAACCTTGAAGTGGTTCAGATCATATTTATCTCACAGGAATTTTAGTGTCATGATTTATGACTTCACGTCCGTCTAAACAGCTCTTTATTGGGGGGTACCACAGGGCTCAATTCTTGGCCCTCTCCTCTTCTCCCTGTATTTGCTGCCAATTGGTGCCATTTTTAGAAAGCATGGGGTACCATTTCACTTGTACGCTGATGACTGTCAGCTCTACTTCCCCTTAAAATGAAATGGCTCCCTTCAGCCTTTCCTAGATTGTCTCAGTGACATCAGAATTTGGATGGCCCTGAACTTCATCAAATTTAATGAAAAAAAGACTGAGGTCATGCTTTTTAATCCCACTTCCGCAGGTTGCACCACCTCTTTGGACCTGTCCTTTCTGGCATTATATGAAGAGGCTAGCATGACAAATCTAGGTGTGAAAATGGCCCACTTTTTAAAGTTGGACTTAAATGTAAATACTGTGGTGAAGTCCTACTTTTTTTCAATTGAGGCAACTGTCTAGACTTAATACCTTTTAATTCAGACACCATCTGGAGACGGTGATCCATGCATTAATTACCTTAAGACTGGATTACTGTAACTCAGTTTTTGTTGGAATCAGTCAAAATATGTTTTCTCACCTGCAGCTGATACAGAATGCCGCTGCAAGATTTTTAACTGGCACAAGAAAACATGAGCACATAACTCCGATATGCTGTCCAATATATGCATATACACACATATATCAATATATATATATATATATATATATATATATATATATATATATATATATATATATATATATATATATATATATGTTTTTAAATAAATTTATGATGTTAGTAATAGAAGGGCTTCTGTGATTTATGGTTATTGAGTGGTGATCCTGTGAACATTGGCAGGTACCCCCTGAGAAGGGGTATATAAAATAAAAATGAAAGAGAAAATAATTTCAACCTGGGGCGCTGACCTTCAACCAAGGTAAAAGAAGCGCTACATTTAAAAGAAAAACCTAAAAGTTTAAACAGACTTTGAAGTATTACATATTGGACTAATAGGTTATACTCTTAGAAAATAAATGTCCTGGTTATATTAGATACATATATATGTAATTTGCAATATCACTTTTATATGGATGTATGGGATAATACATTCATATACAACACACAGAAGGAATCCCTAGATGTATGAGCTGAATACATCAACAAGCCAAGACCAGAGAAAACATGAAAAAGTATGTAGGGAGTCATAATTTAAATATGCCCTTCTACTCTATAAAGCATATTATTTATAACATCATGGCATGTAAGGAAAACTTGAATTCAAACATTTGTCTTTGGTACAATGATAAAAAATACCCATGAAATGACCTATGTAATTACTATGAAAAAATTAATACCATATGTAATGTGATACTAACAACACACAATTTTTTTCCCTAAATATTGTCTCCTTTCCAATTATGCAAAAACAGCTCTGAAAACATAGCAACCTTATTAAACAGAGCATGAAGTACAAGTTTAACTTGTATGTGACAATTAACTTACAGTAATTATGGACATTAGACAGTGTCACACCATCGGTTATTGTGCCAACTTTGCTTTACATTACTGCAAAGTTACAGTGCATATCCAGATCAGTGGTGTCTATTGATTAATAAAGGGGGAAAAACAGGTTAGCAAACATTAAAGTTACTTACATCACTGTCATCTAATTGGTCCCCATGTCTGCCATAACCATGAAAGCATCTGCATCATGACATCTCCCTGCACCTGGTTCGTTTACATAGGTAGGAGGTTGTTTGTTGGTCAATTTAAACATAATGTCCTCTCACAAAGATAACATTAAAACCAATAGCCTTTGTAAGCTTCACCACGGCAGACGTGCAGTGAAAAGAAAAAAAAAAAAAAGCCAGTCTGAGATACCGTCATTAAGTGATGAAAACGAAGAAAACGTTACTTTTTCAGGTTTCGAAGGAGCTGGGCCGATGTTCTGAAATAAAAACTTAGCACAGAGGTAGGTAAAGAGCTAAAAATGTCATTTGGCACTTGGAGAAAAACCTAACAAACTTAAGCTTGTTCCATCCTCCTCGAGAAACAAGAACTGAGTTCTTGTCCTTGAGGCTGCAAGAACAAGAAAAAAACTTATTTTTCATCAGGTCCATCCATCCTCCAGGAGAAGCAGGTCTGCAGCGGGGAGGGATCACTGCGGGGGCAATGTCTGCTTTTATGTGCAATGAACCCGGTTGTTACCTCCACCAAGGAGGTTACGTTTTTCCCAACGTCTTTGTGCTCAAGATAACTCAAAAGGTTATGGACGGATTTTTTGTTGTTGGAAATGTAAAAATAAAGAACTGATTAAATTCTGGTGGTGATCCGGATCGTGCTTGGCGGAGGTTTCCGCTCTCCGTGTGCTTTTCTAGTTTCATATTTAACCACGATCAGCTGTTTTATCAAAACAATCCCTTTTACCTGCAACAGCAAAAATGCGGAAGCAGCAACTCCGCTTCCTGCTATCTCTGTGTTAACCACGCCCACCACAAATGTCCGACCAATCACACAATACTTCTTGGAGCCCCGCAAGAAAAAAGTTCTGCCAGCCCGATGTGTCGAGAACTGTCTTCAAACTCGTCCGAAATGACACAATATGACATCATTTTCTTCTCGGAGCCTTGAGAACAAGAAAAAAGTTTTCGCTTCTTGTGGAGGATGAAACAAGCTTAAGTTAGCTTACCTAACTTCTACCTAACTAGTTTTCTTAGCTAACCTCCAAACACTGCAGCTGACCAGGCAAAAATCTGTAAAAGTTGAAAGAATTTACTTTATATCCAACTTTGACCACATTTGGTCAGGTTTTGAGGAGGTCATATGATGAAAATGTCAACGGACCATGATCCCACAGCTCAGGTCCAGTAGAAGTTCCTGCGTGATCTGGTTCAAACTGGTTCAGACCATGTAGGCATGTGTGGATCGGTGATGTATGGGGTTTCCCACTGCTTCTTGTGTTAACTCAAAAAATCTACTCAAAAGTTGATAATATTGTGCTCTTTAGAAATTCTTAGTTAGGACAACGGCAGATATAAGCTGGGCTGACAAGTTTTTGTGGGTTGTGCATTGAAAACTTTTTTTCAAAGTCAGTTTAACTGGAAAACTTAAATGATATCAACAATTAGTAGTTATAGTTTCAACAGGGTAGAGAGGCCTGTTAAAAACTCCAAAAAGCTCTTTGACTGCTAAGAGATTGTATTGACAGACCTTAGAGCTGCTACAAGGACAACACATGGAGCATGTGGCAGGGAATAAAATCAATCACATACTACACGATGGTTGCTAACCGAACTGTCAATCAAGACATCCCCTTGGACAAAACTGGCAGAGGTGTATACAGACATCCTAAAAAACCTCTTTCACAGAAAATGGTCCCCCGTGTCTTCAAATCATCTGTCATATTGCTAAAAAAGCAAAAGCCACCACATTAACTGACTTTATTCCTGTGGCACACCATCTGTTGCCATGGTCTACACCTGAAGAAGCTGGTCCTAAAACACAGTGCTGCCATTCCAGACACAATGGACCCCAGCGGTTTGCTTACTGCATCAACACATCTTGCAATACCTGGATACCGACAAAACGTATGGGTTCTTCTCCTGAGCACCAGGTTCACCCTTCTGTACCATCAGACCTGTGAAGCTCCCTGTACAGCTGGCACACCTGGTAGTATCAACACCCGCATGTAACCACATTCTAGACTGTCCAACACACAAGTGAGGGGAGGTGGTGAGGATAGAAAAGAAAGTCTCTGCAGAACTTGTTACTGACTCAGTCCAAAACTTTTTCCACTCTGCATCATGACCTGGGAAGACTGGGACAAAAATTACCCCTCACATTTTTACCCAGAATGGCCCATATATGATCATAGGCCGCAAATCTTTGCACTCCCTAAATGTGAACATCAACTGTGAAACTTCTTAAAACCACAAAATGTTTACGTCATAAGACGTAAACATTTTGTGGTGCATTGTGATCATGGATACGGAGCAGAGGAAAGTCATTGTGATAGATGGAGCCATGCCCAACAAAAGCAGGGAAATGGAATGTGGAAGAAGTACCAAGGGCTCAAAGAAGGACAGGAGAAAGTCTGGATGGTGAAGGTAATCACTGTAGCCCTGATCAACGGCGCCCAGGGGCCGTTTCTCCAACACTAGTGAAGTGGCTCCAACAAATACCTGGAGAAACATCGAACATGTCAGTTGTGACGGCCCCACCATTATTTTGATTTTAATTATTTGTCCCTCTGAGCATTTGCAGGTGCCATCAGTGGCATGAGCCACACCTGGGCCCGGTGTGCTCTGCCACATGTTAACAGCTCCATGCAGCCTGAGCTCAGTGTGTCTCCCAGGCTTGGGCTGGGAGATCACCCTGGGTTTGTGCAGACGTGGCACTGTTGTTGTACTTTGGTTTAGGTTGCTTTGGTTGGGTTGTGGTTAAGTTCCTATTTTGATTATGTTTCTGTAATAAAGGTTTTCTTTGTAAACACCCATTTTTGTGCCTGCCTCCCTTCTTGGTTGCAGCTTTTTGAGCCGGGCTGTAACACAGTCCAGAAGAGATCAGTCCTAGGAACAGCTGAGATCCCTTCAGCTCCCTGGCCTCTGGTAGAAGACCTGAGCTTGAGATGAACAGTAACCGCCTTACCCATGGGAGAAGGGAGCGGTATTTAACAAAGGGTGTGTTCTGTCTGCATGGCACTACACTCCTCATCTTCCTCAGTTCTGGGATTCTGATGAGGAGGGTTGTGGTTTCCATCATGGTTGTGGAACTGTGGAGCAGCTCTACACCCTCTGCACGATCCTGGGGGTGCCTTGATCACGTAGAGATATTCTCTTCCAAAGTACTCCTTCAGGAAGTACTTTGGAAGAATAGGACATTAAGCCATTGTTCTTTCTTCTTGACATTTTTGTGAAAAAAAGAATAAAAACAGAAACCTTAATGTAAACACAATTCCAGGATATTTTAGGAATCTACCAGCCGCAATGGCTGCTGATCAAAAAGGCTCATTTAGAGCCCTGGTTCTTATCATCAGGATCCCTGTTCCAGAGTGATTAGAAAGTTTTATGTCAAGATTTATTGAAATATTGTCAAGTTATTAACAAACATCTGTTGGTGTGTTATGTTTAATATAAATGGAAGTTTTTCTTCTTCTTGCTCCTTTTCAAGCATGGTGGTGCAATAATATGTTTTTTGTTTTGTGCATTGCCATGTGAGAAATAAATAGTCACAAAAAAGGTTTATTGGAAATGAGATCATTGACACATAATTAGATTTTCATTTGTCTGTAATATTTCTAAGATTATGGTGAATAATGACGATGATAATAAATAATCATTAACAAAAAGTATGATGCTGAAAGACCCTAAATATCTCCTAACCACATTTATTTTCTCTGATGATGTATGCAAGAGCATCACAAGACCAATTCTATATATGTATATAAAACTCTTTTTCCCCGACGTAAACATGCTGCTGGTTCACACACTGGCAGACACACAAGTACAGCCAGATTTTGATGTGTTTAGGATGTACTGATGTGTGTACGGAGAGAAGTGTAGTGGCTCATTTATCAAAGTACTGCTTTAAAATGTTATGACAGCATGCATTCCGTCATCTTTCTAATGTCTTCACCCACTTTTCTTGGCAGGGTTGCTCAGGTCTGCAGCCTGTTCCAGCTCATTTTAATTTGTCCCTCTGGGAATAAGGTATCATCTTATCAGGTTCATGGTTAAATGAATACAGCTTGTTTCCTCATGTTGTGCATGTGTCTGACAAACAGGATCATAACTGGAATCCCTTCTCTGTCTGTTGCTGTGACTGAAAAACTAGAACTTCATAGAGGTGCAGAATTCAGCTGAGACAAGAAAGGAAAATTCATCTTCCTAAAGCAAATGCGATCAAAGTCCAGTTTTTAGTAGATAAAGACCCAGAAGACAAACCAATCAGCCTCCAGCATCCATGCTGAAGTGAGCTGTCGAATGTCTGACCAGAGCAACCAAACGTTTGACTCAGAGATATTTAGTGGCTTCTCCAGAAGAGCAAGTGCTGAATCACATAAGAAAGGCTAAACTAGAGCTGAATGAAATAATTAACCAAAAAACCCAGTTTTTGCTACAAAGACTTCGCTTAGAGAATTTTGAACATAGCAACAAATCTGGAAGATTTCTCGCAAATCAATTAAAAGCAAACAAGGAGAAAACAACCATCTCCTCTGTTAAAGATTCAAGAGGAAATATCCTCCATGATCTTGATGGAATAAATGACACATTTAGGGATTTCTATAAAACATTATATTCCTCAGAAACAGATCCATCAGACAACAGCATTGAGGAATTTCTCAGCTACCTCAATCTTCCAAAGTTACAACAGGATCAGGAAATGGTTTTGGACGCACCCATTTCAGTAGGGGAACTACATGAAGCTTTAAAACACATGCCCAGCAATAAAGCTCCAGGACCAGACGCTTTTCCAGTTGAATATTATAAAGAATTTTGGTCTATACTAGCACCCACTTTTTATAAAATGGCTTCAGAAATTAAGGAAAAAGGTCGAATATCTCAAAACATGAATTTGGCAGTATTACAGTAATACTAAAACCAGGAAAAGACCCCAAACTCCCATCTAGTTATTGTCCAATATCACTAATGAACGTAGATCTTAAAATAATCAGTAAAGTGCTTGCTACAAGACTAGAAAAAATAACCCCACTTATCATACATCCTGATCAAACAGGATTTATCAAGGGACGACATTCCACCACTAATACGCGCAGACTAATAAATCTCATTGACTATGCCACCATACATAACCTGGAAACTACAATAATCTCTCTAGATGCTGAAAAAGCATTTGACAGGGTGAACTGGAAATTCTTATTTGCAACATTAAGAAAATTCAGCTTTGGCTCATCGTTTATCGACTGGATAAAGATACTGTATAGCAATCCAAATGCATGCGTCAGGACAAATGATCAAACTTCTCACAGCTTCAGATTGCAGAGAGGCACCAGACAAGGCTGTCCACTCTCCTCCTCACTTTTTGCAATCTTTATTGAACCCTTAGCAGCTAGCATTAGACAAAACAAAGACATTAAAGGCATTAACTGTAGAAATATGGAGCATAAGACCAGTCTTTATGCTGATGATGTATTACTTTTCCTTCAAAATTCACAATCATCCATCTGTCAGACAATCACACTCATCAATAAATTCTCATCAATTTCTGAATATTCCATTAATTGGTCTAAAACCACCGTTCTACCCATCAACTGTTCCTTCCATAATACTCCTGACACTGCTTTACAGTCAGGAGATATTAGATACTTGGGAATAAACATCTCACCCAGACTGTCAGACCTTATAAAGCTAAATTATGTCCCTCTACTAAAAACAGTTGAGGACGATCTCACACGGTGGAAATGTTTACCCATATCACTAATGGGAAGAGTTGCCACTATAAAAATGATGATTCTACCTAAAATCAATTATCTGTTTTCAATGATCCCCATTAAACCTCCATCCACCTGGTTTAAATCGCTGGACTCTAATGTTACTAGATTTCTCTGGAAAGACAAACCACCACGGATTAGTCTAAAAACACTCCAGAAGACTAAAGATAGCGGTGGCTTAGACTTGCCTAATTTCCAAAATTACTTTATAAGCAACAGACTACAATACATCTCTAAATGGCTTAAACCTAGCTATCTAGATGAACCATGGCTTAATATAGAAGAAGCTATGTGTGAGGATATGGCAATTTCAGACCTGCCATTTATCACCACAGCTGTCAAACGCCAAAAATGCTTTAAAAGCATTAATATCAGCTCCTCACTAATGGCCTGGTGGGAATTTCTTAAACTAACCAAGTCCTTGCTTATTCCATGCAAACTTACACCTATTTGGAACAATCCCGACATCCAGCAAAACCGGAAAATGATAAACTTCCCTCAGTGGAAGAATAAAGGAATAAAACAGTTAGAACATTTAATAGAAAATGGGAACTTTCTCCCTTTTGATACAATTACTTCACGATATGAAATCAGCAGCACAAAATTCTTAGAATACCACCAACTTAAATCTATTATAGGTAAGAAATACACCCCTGATCAATTAAACTTGCAGCTACCTATCAGGGCTGCAGAATTCTTAAATCTCAATGCCCCGAAACTGTTATCCAAAATATATAGATTACTATCAAAGCTAGACGATTCCATATGTCTCCCAACTTCTAAATGGGAAGCAGACTTATCCAGTAACTTTGACCAAAATGAATGGTCACAAATCTGTTCAAATACATTTACAATGACTAAGAATTCAAACATGCAACTAATACAATTTAAAATTCTGCATAGAACTCATTATACAGGGCACAGGATGTTCAGGATGGGTCTGTCACAATCAAACATCTGTCCACACTGCAATGGCAACACGACTGACAGCTACTACCATGCTTTGTGGTCTTGCCCACCTGTCCAGGAATTCTGGTTTCAGGTATGTAAAGATCTGTCAAATTGCTTCAAATGTAACATCCCTACAAACCCCAAACTGGGCCTACTGGGTTACTTGGGTGAAATTAACATAGAATTTAATTCTGCAAACTTAATCCTCACCAGTTTATGTATCGCAAAGAAAACTATCCTTCTAAACTGGAAAAGCAAACAAAGTCTGTGTATCCAGCAGTTCAGAAATCTCTTATTAGATCACATCAGTATAGAGATGATGTCTGCCTCCTCAAGAGATCAGTCAGCTGAACTTCATTCCCTCTGGTCCCCTGTGATCAGCTCCATCACTTAGTATGGGGGGAGAATGTGACCTTATTGCGCTCGGGGTTGGTGGCCGGTTGGGGTTCTCTGGGGGCTGTGGGTCTGTGGTGGGCTCCTGGGGGGGGATTTTGACTGCTCCATTGCTGGAGTGGCTAGGTTTCTAGCCCTACTGTGGACCTGGATGGGCCAGCGGCTGGAGTTGCCACGCGGCGGGGCGAGGTCGCTGGCGGGGGATGGGTTGGCGGGCGTGACTCCGTAACGGGCGCCTGTGCCGCCGTGGGGTGGGCTGGGCGGGGTCCCGGGCTCCGGTGCCCGGGGTTGTCCCCTGTCTCTTGGGGGTGGGGGGTCGGCTTGTGCCGGGGGGGGGGGGCTGGGCTGACCTGGACCTGCCGCTGCGGCGGCGGGCAGGTACGTGCTCTGGTGCCTGGTTGCGACCCTGGGACTTGTTGAGTGGGGGGTGTTTGATAGTGTGGATGGGATGTGAGTGTGTATGGAGGGATGTGTGTAGGGGGTGTGCGTTGAGGACTGGTGGCGGTACATAGGTATGTGGATGTGTGTGGGTGGGGAAGTGTGATGATGCGTGTGTGGGGGGGGTGTCGTGGTGTCTGTGGGGGGGGTAGTGCCGTGTGTGTAGGGGAGTGGGGTGATGCGTGTATGTGGGGAGTGGCGGTGGTGCATGTATACGGGTGTGTGTGTGGGGGGGGGGGGAGGGGGGAGGGGGGCGTGCTGTCTGTGTGTGTGTGTGGGGGGGGGGCAGGGGTGTATGTATGGGGGAGTGGGTGGTGCATGTGTGTGGTAGGTTGGTGGATAAGTGTAGATATGATGGATGGGAGTGGGGGAGATTTGGATGTGACGTGGGGGTCAGGAGGATGGTTTTAAGGGTGGGCTGAACGGGTGGCTGGGTGGACCTGAATGTGTCCGGAAGTGTGTGTGTGTGTGTGGCTGTAGGTGTGTGCTGAGACAGTGTGAAGTGCCGATGTGTGGACAAGGGGGGACTTCATGTCCCCAGGTGGGGGTGTCCTCTGTGAGTGAGGGGGCGGTGGACAATCGGTCTGGGATTCCCCTTCTGCCGCCCCGCCTCCTCTTTGTCCTCGTGCCCCCCTTCTGCATGTGGTGAGTTGGTCCCCTCTTGGGTCGGTGATGACTGTCTGGTTAGAGTCGCCGAAGGCTCTGGTTACGGGGATGGCTGTCCCCGGCTTGTCCTGGTCCTTGGGGGGCCCTGGGAGTAGGGGGCATGCCCAGTGCCGCGGGCGGCTCACCTTCTGGAGGAAAGCTCACTTTCCTCCAGACTTAAATCCCTCAACCCCTCTTCCTCCCCGCTCCCCATCACACACAGGCAGGGTATTGGGAGGTGTGCACGTGGCGCTGGGTGGTGAGAAAGGCCATCAAGGTGGTTTTGATCGCTGCACCCAGCCTCGGCTCACCTCCCAGTTTTAATTACACTTAGACACCAAACACCAAAACACTGACGACTCACATGATCAGGGGGAAGAGCATGCGGTGTATGGTGGGCGGGGCTGCTTAGGTGGTCCCTCTCCCAACACCGCGTGGCACTTCCCTCAGTTTTAATTGCAACTAATACATACTTCACAATCAGTCATAAGCGGGGGGGAGGCAGGGACGATAGGGTCTTCTCATGCCCCTGCTCTCGGGGCTTTACTGGGGGGGGGTACGGGTGGGGGAAGAGTGCCGTCCATTAGGCCTAAGTCTGGGCTGGCCTGGCTGTAGGAGGGTTGTCGCCGGCCCTGGGGGGGTGCTGGGTCGGCTGCATCTGTGGGGTGGTGGGGGGGACGCTGGGAGTGGTGGGCGGTAATTATGGGGGCCCTGATCGGGGCCATCCTGTCCTCTGCCCCCTCTGAGGCATCTCACATGGGACATGATGGAGGGGTGAGGTGAGGATGTGTGGGAGTGGGTGTATGGGGTTACAGATGGATGGTGGGATGGCTGGGGGGGGGGGTTAGGGTTGGGGATATAGGTGGGTAGGGGATAGGGATGTGTGAGGATGAGTAGATGTGTGTGTGGAGGGGTATGTTGGCGCGTGGGTTGTATTGGGGTGTGCCTGTGTTGGAGGAGTGAGGGTATGTGTGTGTGTGTGTGTGTGTGTGTGTGTGTGTGTGTGTGTGTGTGTGTGTGTGTGTGTGTAGGGGGGGGGTGTATATGCGGAATGGGATGTGTGAGTGAGGGTGAAGTTTGGAGGGGGGCTATGGGTGGTGGAGGGGTGTTTGGTGGGGCATGTGTGGTTGGGTAGAAGTAGAGGGATGGGGTGGTGGGGTGTGAGCGTGTGTGTGGGGGGGGGTGAGCGTGTGTGGGGGCGGGGGCGATTGGGGTTCGTGTGACTTGGTATGGGTGAGTGAGTAGAGGTGGGGTGGGGTTGTATATGTGATGGATGATGTGCATGGATTGCAGAGGGTTGTGTGGATGGGGGTTGAGAGGGGAGTGCGTGTTGGGGGGGGGGGGGGGTATGCATGTATATGTGTGTGTGGTTTGGTGGTGGGGGGGGTGGTGTCCTGTACCCGGGGGCGCAGCTGGTGCGCTGGGGTGCGACCTGGCTGCCGCTGGGTGGCGGTCTGGGGATCCTGGTCCTCCGTCGGTGTGGGCTGTGCCCTCTGCCTGCGGGGGCGGGGGGCTGCTCACGGGCTCTTGGGGCCCTGGGGCCTGCGCTCTGTCTGCCCTAGGTGGCCGGTGCCCGGCGGGATCGGCCCTTGCCGGCCTGGGCCTGCTGGGGCCTGTTCCCCCTGACTGCGGGGGACTCTGGTTGGGCACCTCCTTCGCCACCTCCTGGGCAGATGCATGGCTGGCTCTGGAGTGGGGGGGTTGGGATCTGTACCTGGGGGTGACTGTCGGTTACCCGGGTCTCTGGGTTCTCCTGGCCTTCCTCTAGCTGTAGGCGGGCGGGGTCACATTGGCATGATCACTCTTCTCTAAACACGTTCCACTCTGAATGTTCTGCATGAATGTTCTGCATGTGTCACAGTCACTGAGTCATCCAGCAAGTTTATTCACTAACAGCAGGTAGCTCTCTTTCTGTCTTTTTGACTTAACTTGCTAGTTTCTGGTCCTCATGATTGTCAACGGTTTTGTTCTCCACGAATCTAGAGTTGGCTTGTGTGGGTGTATATATTTATGTGTGTGGGTGGGTATGTGTGTGTACTTATGTGTATGTGTATGTATGTATGTGTATGGATATGTATATATGTATGCATATGTGTGAGTGTATGTGTATGTATGTGTATGTGTGTGTATGTGTATGTATGTGAGTATGTATATGTGTATATATGTATATATATATATATATATATATATATATATATATATATATATATATATATATGTGTGTGTATGTATGTGTATATGTATGTATGTATATCTATCTTTATGTATGCATGTATGTGTACATGTGTGTGTATGCATGTGTATGTATGTGTATATGTATATATATAATGTATGTGCGAGTGTATATACATATATATGTAGGTGGGTATGTATGTGCATATACATGTATGCATTGATCTCTTTCTTTTGTTTTTTTTTTTGTTTTTTTCTGTTCTCTTTTCTGTTCTCTTTCTGCCCCCTTCCTGTCCTTTCCGGTCGGGTCCAGCAGCATAAACTCTGTAATACAAGCTATTATCCAAAACAAATTGAAAAATAAAATAAGAATCAAGAAATACAAGGGGATCATTACATCTACAAAAGTTCCCCTTGGCAAAATAAATTTGCTCAGCAGAACACAGCATCCAGAACATCAGTCTGCTTGCTTAAATGCTGGACAACACAAAAAAAAAAAAAAAAAAAAAGATATTTAGTGGAACATAAAACTTAACCCAGCAGACTATGGCAGGACTTTAACAGTTAAATAGTTGTAATAAACGCAGAGCTGAGAATCTGGAACGCCTACAGCAACATTCCAACAGAACTGTAACCATGGTAAAGTCTGTGGGCAGCATCTGCCATGTTGGCTGGGATTTTCAAGGCTTAAATGCTGGCAGCAGCGCCCATCACAACACCTGTGCCACTTCTAACCATGACATGCCAAATTTGTGGATGTACACTTTTTCTCTCATTACTGTATGTAATGATGCCATGTTGCTAAAATAAAGTCAATTAGATCATTTCACTGTGTCTGGATATTAAATCATTTTATTTCATGTCACACAAAATAAAAATGACATGTTTTAAACCCACAGTTTTCTGCAGCTTTTCCAAAACAAGCAGGGATATCTTGTGTCTCCACATTTAGACTCAGTTAAAAACATTATTATTGGAAAGTTTTGTCAGTCAACACTTTACATTTCTCTCTCTTTTCTTCTGTCTTTTAACATCTTGGGACCACCTTAACCCTTTCTCATTATTTTATCATAATAATCTTAAAACTTTCATGGCAGTTTATTCTGAACACAGTTTGCAACAAGCAGCAAAAAAGATCAGCTTCACATGAATCCTTCCTGCTGACATGATTCGTATTCCCCGCTTTGCTCATCACATGCAACACTTGCTCTGCCATTTAGGACGAGGGGATATGTGCTTCTGTCTCTCTTCACTCAGACTCTTTTTACAGTTCTGTCATGATACCCTCTATGACTTCAATCAACTGTTTTTTTATATAAATATCCTCTAGCTATGCTGCATGAGTCAGTGAAATAACTCATGTGGGAAAAGTAAAGTGAGAAAACAGATAAAAAAAATAAAATGTACTCAGAGCCTGAAAACGCCGGTAACAAGACCTCGCTTTGAGTCATTCAAGAGCAGTCAAAACAGCCTAAATTCAGCCGTGTTGTGGCAAAATCAAATCAGTAAATAAAAACACAAATAAATAACTTTTATGTGATCGTACATCAGGCAGAAAAACGAGCATCCGTTTCTAATATAAGCTAAAAAGCTGAGACCCTTCAGGCCACAAACAGCTCATCTGATTACAGAGCGATGAGGTGTGAAAAACTGACAACACACAAGAAACATTCCCTCTGTGTGTCTCACAAGCTGAGCCACCAAGCTGGCTCCCCGCCGGAGCCAAGGCAGCCAACACCTCCCTTTCTGGAGCCACACTGGAGGAAAGTTTCTCCTCAAGTCGAGAGAGAAGTCATTACTCATGCATCTGAGGACAGAAAAACTTCCACAGGTGTGACGGCACATCTGGAGCTTCCTGCCAATCAGACAAAGCACCGTTTGTTTATCGTGCTCCCACGCTCATCAACACTGGGAGCAAGACATGACTTGTGTCTGACAAGTAGGACTGAGACAGTCTGCACGGCTCAAACTGGGACAGCAGAAATAAAAATAATAAAAAGGAATCAGTGTTTTAACTCATATAAAAACTCATTATCTCCCTCATCAGAGATCAGCTCTGCATCTGGAAGCACAGCGCATGTCGACATGGATACAAAACTTTAGAAAAGTCCCATTTTCAGGCCTGTTCCATGTTAAATGAACATTAAGGGGACCTGCACACACACACACACACACACACACACACACACACTCCAGAAAGGAGCAGCTAATGCTGCATGTTTCATAAAGAGACTTTTCCACTGAGACGTTCCTCCTGAAGGCAGAACGTTAAACATGGCTGCCACAGCGGGGAGCGGAGTGGGACGGCGTCACATCACCTCCAGGTCTTCCTGTTGTCACGGTTTGGAGTTTTTATGTGGTCTCCTGTTCTTGTAACGGTGACTTTATGAGTCTTCCTAAGAACTTTTTTGACAACGGCAGCTCACTCAGAGCTCTGCCACTAGTCCTCAGTAAAACCAGGACCACATGAGACCAGTTCTGAGGCTGCCTGTCTGCGGCCCGGTAGACTTTAAAGCTCTGTTGCTGGTCTATGAAGCCTGAATGGTTCAGGACCGATCAGAGACCTTTTGTCCCAGTATGAAGCAGATCTAGAGAAGCTGCATTCAGCTTCTATGCTCCACATGTCTGGAAGAAAGTCCCAGAAAGCCTCAGACCAGCTGGAACATCCGGGTTAAAGACCCTCCTTCTCTCAGCTGCAGTTTAGAGGTTTTTATTTCAAGTTATTTTTAAGTTTAAGCCAGAACCTGCGTTTTTCTTTAAGCTGTAATCGAACATGATTTTAGTCATGTCATCGTTTCTCTCGTTTTAATTTTAAGTTATACTTTCTAATGTTATATTTTCTAATGTTTAATGGGCTTTAACAGGTTGGACATCTGGTTTCTTCTCAGCTGACACTTTCTCCTCTCCTGCTGCTCATACTGGTAGATTTGTCTGGAATCCACATTAGATTGGAAACAAGGTGAAACAGAAACACTCAGGGTGCATTCACATAGACCCGGCTCAGCTGCAGGGGGGTGTATCCATGCGGACTGAGATCCTGTTCACGCTGCACTTTGGTTAAACCAGCCAAACCATCAGAATAATATATCCCCATTTGCACCAGAGGTGGCGCTGGACTTACTTTGAAAAGCTGTCATTGTGAGTACTTCCAGGCAGCTGCGACATATTTTCCTCTGACCATGTTTGTATGAGGGCTTTTACTTCCTCATCACTCCATGTTTGACCACGAGCCATTTCTAGAGACTCATTTGTGTTCGCTGTGGTATTTGTCATGCCCCACGTTTACCCACAATGCAATGCTACACCAAATGCAGAAAATTTGTGAGTTTGTCGTCCCCTTCCTGTATTTGGTCTGCTTGAAACGGACCTTCTTTAATCCAAATCAGAATATGTTTGTCCGTTCACATTTCCCCTAATAAGGCGGACTCTCTGGACAAACAGAGCAGGATCTGAAGCAGAAAGGCTGATGGTAATGTGTCCTCAGACCCGATACGTTCAGTGTCGCTCCATTCTTTAGTGGTGAAGGAGCCGGCTGAGGTTGGAGGATTTTCCTTTCTGGCCAGGCCTGATTTTCTTCTTCACTGTTTTTCTTCTTCAGCAGTGTTCTCCTCACACCATAGCCCCCTCACCAGTTGTTTTACCGGTAGAACGTCGGTCCCTGTAAAAATAAAGCAAACCAAAATAAGGTTGAAAGCTTTTCTGAAGTCGAACTGAGTCTTCTGTGTCCTAGTCTGGTTTCCAGTGAAGCGGCTTGAACCAGGAGCTCGTACCGGTTCATCTGAAACCTTCCAGGAATGTTTTGCACGGCTCTGTGTCGCAGTTATCTCTGCTTCTCCGTGTTTTATTCAAACCTTTCTGGAGAGCATTCTGCGCAGGAAGACACTTGTCCTTACAGCAAAGATGGCTTTTTAAATGTGGATACACCTGCTAAAGCCAGCAGATAAATGCTTTCACACTGCCAATATCTTCATGTCTAGTTTAGTTACTTTGGGGGGGACTGCACCTGATGCAGAACCAGGCCAGAACCGACTCCAACCTCCCAGCGGACAGGACTGTCACCATGAGAAGATAGTCGACGTTGCTCTGTTCAGACAAGCAGGCCTGTTGCAGCGTGTGAGGCTCGTGCACGTTCCTGCTCTGGAAAGTGATTTATTTTGCAGCAGGAGTTGAGTGAAGGTGCTGTGATGTCATGTGATTAGAACCAGAGAAATGACACGCTGGTGATGGTGGAGGGAAGAAAAGGACAACAGCAAGGTGGCGTTCTGGACCACGGGGAGGAGCATCATCCACATGGCATGGGATCAGCAGCTCAACGTGAAGGTATTGTGTTGTCTCTGTGGTGCAGATTTTAACATTGTACCCTGTCATTGTCTCTTATTTTCACCCTTTCAGGCTGCAGGATAATCACACTTCTCCAGGGAGCCTTTGTAAGATCTGACCAGACAACAGATGAAAATGAGCCCTTTGGCTGAATCTGCCTTATTTACAAATGTTCTTTTCTTTCTTGTCATGCTTTGTCCGCCTGGACTAAATGTGAAGTAAAGTGAAATAATTTGTCTGCAGAACATGTTGAGGGATATTTTAGATTGGACAGAAACAGACAGTCTGTGACCTTGGATGAAGACGTCAGTACACGTGTGGATGTGCATTTTCAGCCTGGTGATCTGCAGACATGATGTCCTTGCAGACATGCGTCTTGGTCATGCATGCATGCTGAAATGCTGCATGTTGGCTTCCTTTCATCCTGAAATCATGCAGCTGCTCTGTCAGACAGTTATAGTCTTATGAAATGATAAAAAGTGCACGAGTTCTTCTTGTTCTCCACGTTTCATACATCCATTCATCATCTTGGTTTTGTTTTGGTTTTGTACCCTTCTGGCTTTGGGAAAAGCTGTTCCATGCTGGCGTCTGATCTTTGGATCTGGCATCTCCTACCTGGGGGCACATGGGAGAACAGGGTGTGATGGAGATGTGCATTCTTCATGATCCTCCAGGACTTCTTCCTGCAGTTTGTGTATGGTGTGGCAGTTTCTGAAACTATCACCAAACACAGGCTATTGATCTGTTGTGCTTTGTGGAACACAACTTCTTCTTTTGTTTTGTGAGTGTTTGGGGGAAATAACTCCAATGTCTGCAACATGATGGAGCAGCAACCTCTGGGTTGTGATTTGTTCTGTGAAAAACCTAAAAATGTGACCTGCGCCGTACAGAAACACAAACCGAGTGTTTGGTCTGAGAATCAGAGCAGCGAGGGTGCTGATTGGCTGAGTGGACAACAGGTGTGGTTTTTACATCACCACTGTTAGCAGCCGGAAATTAAGATTGAAATGTTCCATTATTGTTCCGTTAATCCAGCACAACCAGCTCCGATCATGCAGAGATATGAACAAACCCCATGAAATGGAACACATGTCAACAAGCAGTCCACTTCAACAGCACTGCCGGGCTGGAAACAAGATATGTATGCAGGATAAACGTGAGAAAACATCAGCATTCGATCCGGAAGCATGAATACTAAATATGAAGAAATAATATTTCTGTCTAAAGAAAGTCATCATGTGGATCTTTCCTCTCTTAACCCTGAACAACTGAGTTTACCTCGAAATTAAAAACAAAAGATAAACATTCAAAATGAATTAACCATATAAAATATAGGAGTGGTTTGATTTGCACAGCAGGAAGAGAGGAGGTTTCTGAGCTGATCGTCTGATGGAGTTTCAAACCCTTTCATGTCCATTTGTCACGATACGTCACGTAGAATCACCTTCCTCTCAGAACATCACCTTCCTCTCAGAACATCACCTTCCTCTCAGAACATCACCTTCCTCTCAGAACATCACCTTCCTCTCAGAACATCACCTTCCTCTCACATCACCTTCCTCTCAGAACATCACCTTCCTCTCACATCACCTTCCTCTCACATCACCTTCCTCTCAGAACATCACCTTCCTCTCAGGCTGGAGGTCAGGACCACCTGGGGGTCACGGGACAGATTCAGGGTATCACCACGTAGTTGTGACAGAAAGAGAAAAAATTAATTAATCCGTTTTTTTTTTTTTTAAATAAATGTGTGTGTGTGTGTGTGTGTGTGTGTGTGTGTGTGTGTGTGTGTGTGTGTGTGTGTGTGTGTGTGTGGAGTTTGTGACTCAAGTAGTGAGAGCCACTTGGCAAAAAGACCAAAACCTGATGGGTGAAATCCCCCCCCATCCTGACCCAGAGATGAATATTGCCCCCCCCCCCCATCCTGACCCAGAGGTGAATCAGAACCCCCCCCCCCCATCCTGACCCAGAGGTGCTGCTGTATTAGGACCCACTCTGTACGTGAGAAACTTCTCCACTGGATTTGCTGGTAAAACACGTCCAAAGTTCTGACTGGAACTGCTGGTCTGGGAGCATGAAGTTCTTTTTCTGTTTCTTCTCTTCCTTTCCCCCGTCTGACCTTCCAAAGATAGCATCATGGTGCGTTCCCACTTCGCCAGACCTAAGACCACCTGTGGCCTGGTGGAAGATGGAAGGAAATGTGAAGGACTTTGTAGAATCAGTGAATGTTGCCATAGCAACAGGTGGAGACCTTATCATGAAATATTAGAATGAATGAATGAAATATTTTTGGGACGATCACCATCAGTTCCTGGAAGAGTTCATGAGATATAGTGACTTACATGGAGCAGTGAAGTGTGTCTGTGACTCTATAAGTCATCTTGTTAAATAAATGATGGTATTCTGAAATGTAACCTCTGGGTCAGAGGGTTCGGATCGTTCTCATGAAGCAGACGTTCATATAACAACACGCCTGGAAAACACGAGCAATCACTGCTTGTGTTTATTTGTAATGCAAGACTTTCACTTTGGAAGCATATGTTAACTTGAGGATGTGATGTTTACACAACACTGTTTGGTTCTTGTTAAGGACACATTTTTTAAGACTAACACCCTCTTATTGTTGTTGACTCGTCACACAGACTCACCAGAACTGGACAATAGAAGATGGAGAAACGTTGCTGGTCTGATGAGTCTCCAGTTCAGCTCCACATTCACATGGTAGGATCAGAATCTGCTGGAAACATCATGACAACATGGATCCATCCTGCCGTCAGGATCAACGCTTCAGGCTGCTGCTGCTGGAATGGTGGGAGGGGTTTCTGGTCCCACTTTGGTCCCCTTAGTACCACCATGACATGGTTTAACCTCCACAGCCTACCTGAGTCCTGCTGCTGACCATGTCCATCCCTTTCTGAGCACAGGGTAGCATCTTCTGATGGAAACTTCCAGCAGGATGATGCACCATGTCACAAAGCTCACATCATCTCCATGACGATGAGTTCACTGTAGTCAGGGATAATGTGGAATTCTCATTATTTTGTGGGTGATCGTAGTTATTTTACTGGTTTGTCTCTCTGGAGATCAAATTCCTCTCATGATCCCTAAACTGAAATGAGGGGGTGCACCTTGTGTTGAGGGGGAGTTTAGTAGATGATGTCACAGATGAAAATGAAATGTATTTCAGGGTTTGGTCAGCCGGAGACCATTCATCCTAAATGTGGAACGTGTCTGTAACTGTAGAAAAGATCTCATCAGGCAGATGAGCTCAGCAGAGAAGTTTCCATGTCTAAAAACCTTCCATGTCATACTCATGGCATCCTGGCTCCACCAGTTAGATGTTATCAGCCGGACCTGGTAGCAGGAATGTGGTGTGTGTGTGGTTGTTGGCAGCTCTCTGCACTGTAGCACATATTTTATCTGCACACATTCACATGCTGCAAAGCCCTGATGTTTCTTAGACAAACAAAGTTTATTCTGACTGCATGTGGCGAGACAGGAGGAATACGTACATTTTAGCTCAGGAGATTCTGACAAAGCCACTCTGAGATGAACATTAACTACACCAACAGAAGGCGATCAGGCTTGTTATACAGACCCGGTTGTTCAGGAGTCATGAGACAAATGTCTGACTACAAGAAAACATTAAAACAAGTTAAAAACCAGTTAACTAAAACCAGTCTGAACAGAGCTCACTGGGAATGAGTGGATTAAGCCAAAGTGGAGAAAGCCGGTAAAAGAAGGGGGGCCACGGGTACCCCAGGCACACATGAAGAGCTTCACTCCAACACACAGCAGTAGGAGTTGGTAATCACACCAATAAGAAGTCCAACACCAAGGAAGCACCACTGCTGCTGCCACAAGCTCTCTGACCACTGGGGAAAGATAAAATACAATGTTAGAACCTTAAAACAAAAATAAAAACATCTTCTAAAGACCAGCACAAACAACCTGAAACTGGCCAAACTCAAATAAAAAAAAAAGGAACAAAAAAGGACCAGTAATGTCCTGGAAGGCTAAGGCTGCTGGAAGCCTCAAGTGTCCCACCTGTTGGCTACACAGCAGTAGGTAGTGAGGCATCACACGGTGAGCGTGAAGCAGCGAGAGTTGCAGCTGGATGGAGCGGGGAGTGTATCAAAGTAAGTACATGTTATCACAAAGCACAGCAATCCTTAAGACCAAGCAAAGCAGCAGCGATATGTGGGGTGACCAGCGGAGCAGCAGTTAGCCGTAACACGTCCGGTGTCCTGCAGCAGCGGGAATCATCTGCCTCTAAAAGCTTCCAGATTTTCCCCTGAAACCAAACAGTGCTATGTGTCTCATTCAGACAGGACACATGTCCACATTGCAGTGCTATGTGTCTCAGTCAGACAGGACACATGCCCACATTGCAGTGCTATGTGTCTCATTCAGACAGGACACATGCCCACATTGCAGTGCTATGTGTCTCATTCAGACAGGAAACATGCCCACATTGCAGTGCTATGTGTCTCATTCAGACAGGAAACATGTCCACATTGCAGTGCTATGTGTCTCATTCAGACAGGACACATGCCCACATTGCAGTGCTATGTGTCTCATTCAGACAGGACACATGCCCACATTGCAGTGCTATGTGTCTCATTCAGACAGGAAACATGTCCACATTGCAGTGCTATGTGTCTCATTCAGACAGGACACATGCCCACATTGCAGTGCTATGTGTCTCATTCAGACAGGAAACATGTCCACATTGCAGTGCTATGTGTCTCATTCAGACAGGACACATGCCCACATTGCAGTGCTATGTGTCTCATTCAGACAGGACACATGCCCACATTGCAGTGCTATGTGTCTCATTCAGACAGGAAACATGCCCACATTGCAGTGCTATGTGTCTCATTCAGACAGGACACATGCCCACATTGCAGTGCTGTGTGTCTCATTCAGACAGGAAACATGCCCACATTGCAGTGCTATGTGTCTCATTCAGACAGGACACATGCCCACATTGCAGTGCTATGTGTCTCATTCAGACAGGACACATGCCCACATTGCAGTGCTATGTGTCTCATTCAGACAGGAAACATGCCCACATTGCAGTGCTGTGTGTCTCATTCAGACAGGACACATGCCCACATTGCAGTGCTATGTGTCTCATTCAGACAGGACACATGTCCACATTGCAGTGCTATGTGTCTCATTCAGACAGGAAACATGCCCACATTGCAGTGCTATGTGTCTCATTCAGACAGGAAACATGCCCACATTGCAGTGCTATGTGTCTCATTCAGACAGGACACATGCCCACATTGCAGTGCTATGTGTCTCATTCAGACAGGACACATGCCCACATTGCAGTGCTATGTGTCTCATTCAGACAGGACACATGTCCACATTGCAGTGCTATGTGTCTCATTCAGACAGGAAACATGTCCACATTGCAGTGCTATGTGTCTCAGTCAGACAGGAAACATGCCCACATTGCAGTGCTATGTGTCTCATTCAGACAGGACACATGCCCACATTGCAGTGCTATGTGTCTCATTCAGACAGGACACATGCCCACATTGCAGTGCTATGTGTCTCATTCAGACAGGACACATGCCCACATTGCAGTGCTATGTGTCTCATTCAGACAGGAAACATGTCCACATTGCAGTGCTATGTGTCTCATTCAGACAGGACACATGCCCACATTGCAGTGCTATGTGTCTCATTCAGACAGGACACATGCCCACATTGCAGTGCTATGTGTCTCATTCAGACAGGACACATGCCCACATTGCAGTGCTATGTGTCTCATTCAGACAGGACACATGTCCACATTGCAGTGCTATGTGTCTCATTCAGACAGGAAACATGTCCACATTGCAGTGCTATGTGTCTCAGTCAGACAGGACACATGCCCACATTGCAGTGCTATGTGTCTCATTCAGACAGGAAACATGCCCACATTGCAGTGCTATGTGTCTCATTCAGACAGGAAACATGCCCACATTGCAGTGCTATGTGTCTCATTCAGACAGGACACATGCCCACATTGCAGTGCTATGTGTCTCATTCAGACAGGAAACATGCCCACATTGCAGTGCTATGTGTCTCATTCAGACAGGAAACATGCCCACATTGCAGTGCTATGTGTCTCATTCAGACAGGACACATGCCCACATTGCAGTGCTATGTGTCTCATTCAGACAGGAAACATGCCCACATTGCAGTGCTATGTGTCTCATTCAGTCAGGACACATGCCCACATTGCAGTGCTATGTGTCTCATTCAGACAGGACACATGTCCACATTGCAGTGCTATGTGTCTCATTCAGACAGGACACATGTCCACATTGCAGTGCTATGTGTCTCATTCAGACAGGACACATGCCCACATTGCAGTGCTATGTGTCTCATTCAGACAGGACACATGCCCACATTGCAGTGCTATGTGTCTCATTCAGACAGGACACATGTCCACATTGCAGTGCTATGTGTCTCATTCAGACCGGACACATGTCCACATTGCAGTGCTATGTGTCTCATTCAGACAGGACACATGTCCACATTGCAGTGCTATGTGTCTCATTCAGACAGGACACATGTCCACATTGCAGTGCTATGTGTCTCATTCAGACAGGACACATGCCCACATTGCAGTGCTATGTGTCTCATTCAGACAGGACACATGTCCACATTGCAGTGCTATGTGTCTCATTCAGACAGGACACATGTCCACATTGCAGTGCTATGTGTCTCATTCAGACAGGACACATGTCCACATTGCAGTGCTATGTGTCTCATTCAGACAGGACACATGCCCACATTGCAGTGCTATGTGTCTCATTCAGACAGGACACATGCCCACATTGCAGTGCTATGTGTCTCATTCAGACAGGACACATGTCCACATTGCAGTGCTATGTGTCTCATTCAGACAGGACACATGCCCACATTGCAGTGCTATGTGTCTCATTCAGACAGGACACATGCCCACATTGCAGTGCTATGTGTCTCATTCAGTCAGGACACATGCCCACATTGCAGTGCTATGTGTCTCATTCAGACAGGAAACATGTCCACATTGCAGTGCTATGTGTCTCATTCAGACAGGACACATGCCCACATTGGAGTGCTATGTGTCTCATTCAGACAGGACACATGCCCACATTGCAGTGCTATGTGTCTCATTCAGACAGGACACATGTCCACATTGCAGTGCTATGTGTCTCATTCAGACAGGAAACATGTCCACATTGCAGTGCTATGTGTCTCATTCAGACAGGACACATGCCCACATTGGAGTGCTATGTGTCTCATTCAGACAGGACACATGCCCACATTGCAGTGCTATGTGTCTCATTCAGACAGGACACATGTCCACATTGCAGTGCTATGTGTCTCATTCAGACAGGACACATGTCCACATTGCAGTGCTATGTGTCTCATTCAGACAGGACACATGTCCACATTGCAGTGCTATGTGTCTCATTCAGACAGGACACATGCCCACATTGCAGTGCTATGTGTCTCATTCAGACAGGACACATGTCCACATTGCAGTGCTATGTGTCTCATTCAGACAGGACACATGTCCACATTGCAGTGCTATGTGTCTCATTCAGACAGGACACATGCCCACATTGCAGTGCTATGTGTCTCATTCAGACAGGACACATGCCCACATTGCAGTGCTATGTGTCTCATTCAGACAGGAAACATGCCCACATTGCAGTGCTATGTGTCTCATTCAGACAGGACACATGCCCACATTGCAGGATTTACCTGCCGGGATGGCTTTAACCTCACAGAGGAGCGTTTAACATGTTTGCAGCTAATTCACACACTGTAGGAGACACGGAGAGTCGTAGCACAGCGATGCCGGTGTTCAGACCTCTCAGTGCAGAAGCAGCGAGGTATCTCAGCGACCAGGAGAAGCTAGCTGCCAGAAGCTGGCTCACCTGCTTCAATATGATGCTCCCATCAGCTGATTGGATGGCAACACAAATGGCCAGCTCATACTGCCACATATAAGACAGCGTTGAGGTGGGAACGATATTTAGATGTTATATTTTGGGTAATTTAGTTAATAAACATCTAATGAGTCATTTAAATGTGTTTTCTAAATCAAGTAATAATTTAGTGTCTGTTCTTTTTTTCTGTTTTGAGCAGAAAAATGTTCCAGTCAAGTGACTTTACTCAGAGGAAATTTAATGTTCAAAACATACTTCATCTCAACGACTTGGACGTCACAAACTACAGGCTTCAGCCGCGACCAGGCTCTGCAGCGAGCTGCAAACACCTCTTAGTGCCGGCGGTTCAAACTCCTCTTGGCCCAGGAACTGATAACCAGGGTCAAACATGTCAGCAGGACCTGCATGAAGCAAGAGAGGAAGACTTCTTTCTGCAACAAACCTCCACTCGTAAGCGGCCTTTCAGCTGCAATCTGGGGGTGAAACAGTGAAAACAGATGCAATCTCTGTTCAGATTAGTTTCATATCTGTCCATGAATGAAGCCTTGTGGTGCACGACAGTGCAGTTTGAATGAAATTAGGTTGAACTAAAGTAGTCGCTGTAATGTTTCCAGCACTTTTAACCCGGGTCTCAGAAGGTTAAATAAACGTTGTGGACACATTTATTTGACTGTTTTTATTGTAACTAACCTGAGACACGACTTCATTCTGATGCTGATCTGGATCTTAGAATTCATTTGCTTTTACGTGTTTGGGCTGATTTGACTAAATATTCACCTGAAACTTTGTTTTATCTACTTTTACATAAACGTGAGAGCAGTAGGACCTGACTGAGACGGCAGAGAGGATGCTCCATGATTTAGTGGCATGCTCCTGTGTCTCTGGTCTCTCTGTAAATGAAGCAGGAATCAGGCCAGCCATCATTGTTATTCTGCTCACAGCAGCTGACAAACAGCCACGTCTAGAACAGCTCTCACTAAATAATGAGATGTGAAATAAAATAAACAGAGGTGACATGAGGCTATTTCAGAATCCACATCATGTCATTTTTCTCTCCTCTCATCGTGTTTTTCTTTATTCTTCCATCCTCTGTCTGCTCTACAGTTGTTGCAGAACAATGAGGCGTTGTTTAGTCATTGTAGCAAAGTTTTATCTACACAATATTAAATTCAATTCAATTCAGCTTTATTAGTACAGCATCAATTCACAACAAAGTCGTCTCAAAGCGTTTCACAGACACAATCAATCCCAGCCAAATTATCATCCAATTAAAAGAAATCCACATTAGTCCAGTTTATAATAACTGTTTACATTCAAGCTAATTCATAAAAATAATTGCCTAACGAATTGTGTTGGATCTTTTCTTTGAGTCAATCCTCCGTCTGGAGCATGCAGGAGGCAGCGGGTAACACAGCAGCAGAACAAAGTCAAAATAATAAAAAATAAAGTGATAATTTAAGAAAAACAAGCAAAAGCTCTTTTGAAAGCAAAGGGAAATATGAATATAAAATAAGAAGCTTGTAGAATTAGAGCAACATGAAAGATGCAGAATAGTGAGTAGAGCTGTTCTTCATGGTTTCCACAACCAGAAACTGGGACTTTGCTGAGTCTCTGCTTCTGGGAGCTTTGTGGCATTCGCTGGAAGGAAATGATGAGGAGAAGGAAGGTCCAGGATGTACGGGTCTTTGACTCTGCATCTCTACCAACCTGTCGGAGGTCTCATCTGTCCTCTGCTGAGCAGCAGACAAACCACACTGAGCAGCAGTGAGTCCAGAGACTCTGGGGAAAATGATCAGCAGGGGTGCAGGAGGTGGGCATCTGGAGGAAGAACAGCCTCCACTGGGCCTTCCTCACCTGGTGGGAGACCTGGAGAGAAGCTACAACAAAAAGATCAAATATAGACTAAATTCCCTCCCCTTCAATCATCAACTAATGGTCTTCCAACACTATGAATACATTTTTGATGGAGACATGCTGCTAGATGCTAAATTTTCTCCTTCTCTCTGAACCTGAGCGCCTCAGGAAGACTCTGTCTACGTTTAAAGAGAAGTTCATTTGTCTAGCACAACAGTGGGATTCAACGTGGTTCACATAGACAAAATACAGAGAAGAAAAATTTAACATTAAAAAGAAAAGAGAAAGAATAAAAAAAAGAAACACAATTAAAAACATGACTGAGTCTGAAAATACAATTTTAAAAGAAAAAAAGCAGATTTGGAGTTTTACATAAAAGAACTGAAATGCTGACACCAACCTGGATGTTCCAGCTGATCTGAAGTTTCTAGGAGGTTCTTCCAGACATGTGGAGCATAGAAGCTGAGTTGAGCCTTACCATGTCTGACTCTGGGAGCTGTTAAAAGACCAGATCCAGGAGACCTGGAGGGTCTGGTAGGTTCTTACTGACAAAATATCTCTTTAGTCCTAAACCATTCAGAGCTTTGTAGACCAACAACGGAACTTTAAAGTCCATCCTCCCATGGACTAGTTTTTCAGGTCCTTCTAATACATCAGATTATTAACCCTTTATTTATTCTTAAGGTGGACTTAGTGATCTGATCTCTATATGTTTTTAAAAATTTAGCTCCAAGTCCATCACTACACCCAAATTATCAGTCTGGTTGTTGGTTTCAGGTCCAAGTCCATCGCTACTCCCAGATTTCTGGTCTATTTTGTGGTTTTTAGATCCAAGTCCATCACTTCACCCAGATCTCTCGACTGGTTGGTGGATTTCAAGTCCGAGTCCAACGCTACTCCCAGATTCCTGGTCTGGTTGGTGGTTTTTAGGTCCGAGTCCAACGCTACTCCCAGATTTCTGGTCTGGTTGGTGGTTTTTAGGTCCGAGTCCAACGCTACACCGAGATTGCTGGTCTGGTTGGTGGTTTTTAGGTTCGAGTCCAACGCTACACCCAGATTTCTGGCCTGGTTGGTGGATTTCAAGTCCGAGTCCAACGCTACACCCAGATTTCTGGTCTGGTTGGTGGTTTTTAGGTCCGAGTCCAACGCTACACCGAGATTGCTGGTCTGGTTGGTGGTTTTTTGGTCCGAGTCCAACGCTACACCCAGATTTCTGGTCTGGTTGGTGGTTTTTTGGTCCGAGTCCAACGCTACACCGAGATTGCTGGTCTGGTTGGTGGTTTTTTGGTCCGAGTCCAACGCTACACCGAGATTGCTGGTCTGGTTGGTGGTTTTTAGGTTCGAGTCCAACACTACACCCAGATTTCTGGCCTGGTTGGTGGATTTCAAGTCCGAGTCCAACGCTACACCGAGATTGCTGGTCTGGTTGGTGGTTTTTAGGTCCGAGTCCAACGCTACACCGAGATTGCTGGTCTGGTTGGTGGTTTTTAGGTCCGAGTCCAACGCTACACCGAGATTCCTGGTCTGGTTGGTGGTTTTTTGGTCCGAGTCCAACACTACACCCAGATTCCTGGTCTGGTTGGTGGTTTCTATATTTGAGTCCATCGCTACACCCAGATTTCCGGTCTGGTTGGTGGTTTTTATATTTGAGTCCATCGCTACACCCAGTTTTCTGGTCTGGTTGGTGGTTTTTATCGTAGAGCCCATCGCTACACCTGGATTTCCAGTCTGGTTTGTGGTTTTCAGGTGCAAATCCAACCCTACACCCAGATTTCTGTCCCTTCTCTGTGGAACCAGCTCCCAGTTTGGCTTCAGGAAGCTGAACTTATCTTTTAAACTTACTATGAAGTCTGACCTGGTGACCCTTAGCTGGCTCTTTGGTTATGATGCTATTAGCCGAGGCAGTTGGAAGACGTCCCATGATGCACTTAGCTCTTCGTTTTGTTCTCTTTAAATTCCTAATTTTCCATTAGTAAATATATTACTTTGCTACTGTCAGTAAGTAATGTGTGCCTCATTAATAGATGTTACGGTTTTACTAGTGTCCAAACTGGAATCCTTCAGTTGTAAACATCATTGGATGGAACACTTTCAGTTTGGATACTGGTAAAATGAAAACACCACCTGCTCCTGCTGCATGCTGCAATCTTTATTCCTTTTTAAACTGTAAATACATGATGGGTGATTTTTACATGACAAGATGGTTCATAATAATTCAAAAACATGTTTGCTCGTCCCTTTCAGAAGATGCCTTCTGCCAAATCCTCTCAGTTTCAGAAGGATGCTTTCCTATCTTCATGAAGCTCTTCCTGATTCGGAATAATTACCACCCCCCCTTGGAGTTTTGATTGTTGCTAAACTAATCTGGAGGGACCTGAGATTAAGAGTTAATGGTGTGGAACTGATCGTCCCAGGTCCAAATTATGCAAATGACTGTTTTGTCAGATGACAGTATGCTAATAAAGTCAGAGCAGCAGCTGGGATGCTGGGTATCTTACATTGTTCAGCGCTTGATTAACTGAAACTCTGAAGTGGTTGAGTCGGTTCGGGTCTCAGTCTGTGGCTCTTTGCTGCATCTTTCATAGGAAGGTCAGAAAGTCCTCAAGCTGAAACAGTAGAGCAGCAAATGCTCAGCAAGTGACAGTACGTTCCTCTGGCAAAACAGAAAATGACATAGAAGCAGCTTTATAGGCAGCTTGTATGAATATTCGGTGCACAAACAATTTTTTTACTGATAGAAATGTTAAAGTAGTAAAACCTTAGGAAACTAAAACTGCTGTTTGCTCCTCATCCCAAGAGTTAAAAAAAAGGGTGCTTAGAGTTCTTCTGATATCTGGAACTCAGATATCAGAAGAAAACCTGGAATGGGATTCAAAGCTGACTTCTGGTAAAATGCAACTTTTATTTATTTCTGCTTTTCATTAAGATGATTTTTCTATTTCTTTCTGAATACATTTCCTCTCATGTACATTTATACCGATAAAGATTACAATAATGATGATGATGATGATGATGATGATGTACTTCCCTTTCATATCAGTTTTCTCTTTCTCTTCATTTCTGTTTGTTCCGTTTCCATTTCATTTCTTTTATTCTCTTAGGTTTCTTTTAACTATAATTTTTAATGTCATTTTTATGGCTTTTGTATGTTTCTCTAAATGCATGAGAAAATGTTTTTACATTGTCATGGTGTTAATAATATGAAATTTTAATATTTCATAACCCATCTAACTGCAAATTTAATGTCTTGTATCATTAAATGAATCAGTCTCAAGATGTATAATTGTAGAGTTCCCACTTGAACTGACCGTAATCATGACACAAATGAACACAAAAGAACTGAAAGCATGAATATGAACAAGCA
>NC_136610.1:5440242-5580242 GCF_933228915.1 Telmatherina bonti
ATTCATATTTTTGCAAGTGAATTGTAAAGTCACATACAAAAATAAGACTCCCCAAAAGAATGTGTAATATGAGTCCTTATATCATTATTTTATATCATTTTAGCCTCACAACATGGCAACCTGTGCTATCCAGAAAGACAAAATATCTGTTAAGACTTTTAATTTTTACATTTAAATATATAATTTGTAAAAAAAAAAAAAGTTTGCAGACCAAATCAGATATTGGAACAAACTTTAACTACCATAAACTATTTAGACTAGTGTACATTTTGTCTGGAGGAATGACAACCATTGGTTAATCAGTATATATTTTTCTATACATTAGTGTTTGCCGCAGGATAATCAGACCAGTGTTGGTTCTCTTTGGAGCAATGAGTAATCATCCATTATAAACTAATCAGACCACTATAAATAATCAATACTGAAATCAGTTTTAGCTACCAAAAGCTAATCAGATAAGTATATTTGGTTATTAGAATTAAATGCAACAAGGTAATTTCATCTCTATACATTGTCTATGTAGGAAATAAGTAGTGTTAGCTAGCTGACTGGGTGTTAGCTGTCAGAAGCTAATCTGATAACTAAACATTTTCCATGTTGGAACGAATTAGCATTAGCCACTAAAAGCTAATGGGGTTACAATGCATTTACTGTGGAGGACTGAATCAGGATTAACTTTCATAAACTTATCTAACCACTATTCATTCTTTGTATAAATTAGCATTAGCTACCAACTACCAAAAATTATGAACGATTGAAGTATTTTTAGTACAAGATACCCGACAATCAGACCTGATCATATGGTAGTGAGCTATGTAAGTGTTTAATATCTCATTGTAATTAGAAAACATATCAAATTTAGCTGTTTTGTTGTTAACATATACCTTAAAGCTAGAAGCTAAAGAAATAAAAAGGTTTCTGAAATAAACTCTTCTGATTTACAGAAATGTGGCGATCACAATAGTTTGTTATGGTGCTCAGATTTAAACCATTAATCACCAAAAATCAGGTTGTAATTAACTTTAGCAAACAGAACTAAACATGTGATAATGTGTGTTTTATTGGCTTAATCCTCTGTAGTCTCACAGACTGATCATTACTGTAATGAGTTACCCTGAGGATCCTTAATACAGCCACACAAAGGGAGTTCTGGACAAATGACCAGTTTATTGGTGGAGGAGTATGAACAGAAGATCAGTCCGGGGGAGTGGTCTGCAGAAGAAACCAGGCAACAGCTGGGAGGTAAACAGGATGGCAAAATACTCGTCCAGGCAACGACAAGGCTCAGAGATCCAAAGACAGGCAGGGTCGGTAACCAGAAGATCCGAAAAGTTGCGGTGTCCATCGAGGGCAAGGCAAGGAGGGTAATCCAGGGGCATGAAGCAGAAGGTCGGCAACTGAGGATCAATCCGTAGAACGCTGGAACAAAACTAGACATAGGTCTGATTATTATCTGGCAGAGAAGGAGGGATTGGAGGGAGCTTAAGTAGGCAGTGAGAGAAAAGGAAACCAGGTGAACTGAATGAGGTAGCAGAGGCAATTAGGAAGCCAGCAGGTGGATCGAGTTACCAATGATGAGCGCCAGGAGATCAGGGTGGCAAAAACATGACACATTTCACTGACAACAGAAGATTCACCACAACAACATGAAGACATAAGAGAATTAATAAGAAAATAAAAGTAATATTTAATTGGACCGCCTTTGGAGAAAGTAAGCTCAGATCCCCCCTCTGACTCTCGTTGACACACAAGGGAATACATGTACAAACCATCATGTAGGCGAAAAGTCAGATTTTATCTTTTTATATATTTATTTGTGATTTTGTAAAAAAAAAAAAAAGTTTTTCTTTTTTTTATTGTTTTCCTTTTTTATTTTTATCATTTAGAAATGCAGAATTAGAATATTTTCTCTGTTTAGGTAATTTATAAATATGAATATAAAAATACTTTTTTTTAATATACATACATATTTTTTTACTCTTACTTGACAAACTTTCTTAACAACAAAGTTTTACCTCTGCTTAGAAGTAAAATTCCATTCAAGCTGGTTTACATAACATTACATACATAAATTGGGGACGTATGTTTCAAACGTTGTCACACACGGCTGTAAAGTCAGTTCTTCCACTAGTGGGCAGTGCTGAGTTCAGAGTTCACTTCAGCGCTTTGACATAGAGACTCCCATCTCCCAGGCCTCTGGCCGAGTAGTGGCGCCGGGATTATAAGAAGGTTAAGTGGACATAAAGGGGAGATGAGTTTGGTGTTTCCATATATTAACATTCAGAAGCAGCAGCTTCTCATTTTATATCAATCAGTAACATATTTTAATTTCTGCTCAGTAAGATGTAAACTTATTCATGTTAAAATGGGCATGTTGTCATATCGGTCCATCAGCGCATCCAGTGAAATGTTTTCATCAATCCTGCCACACCATTTCATGTGATTTCACAGCACATGCTCCACTACACCAGTAATAGCACTGCTATTACTGCCATTTACCTCCATCAAACTCATGTCTCATCACGTCCCGTGGCTGACCCTGCGGTGCCATGAGACGCCACACGTCCCCTTGTGTCGGATGGAATACAACCCACGATACCGCGTACATTCATACTGCAGGAATAATACAGAATGATCGCCACACACTCTACAGGAACCGACTTCCCATCAGCACTCGTCTTAAGTTCTGTTTTTTTTTAAATCTCTCAGTTATTCGTCAGCGGCAGAAAAGCGTGTTTTTCAGAAGGCACCTTGCTGTGCTCGCTGCAGATTTCTTTAGAGAGGTTTCTTCCAGAAAGTACTGACATTAAACTGGACGTAAAAGTGTAAATTCCTCCCTGTAATCGATTTAAAAAGTCATAACAAAGGCTTATTTTTCAACTGGGTAAACATGCAGCAACAGCTTTTTACTGAAGTTGATGCTGCAGAAAGGATTCCAACATTGTATTTGTTGTGCTGTTTTGTTTAAAGCTTGTTTTTTCTTCTCTTTATTTTCAGACTAAGAACAGTTTTCACCTGTTTACCCATAAACAGCCTGCTCTACTGATAAAGCTAAAGTTTCAGGGACAATAAAGACTTTTATTGCAAACGTGAAAATAAAACTTCCCAGAATACATAATGACTCAAGTTTTGCGTAGACTGAAACCATTTCACTGTTAACTTTGATTCCAAATGTTTGTGTGTTTAGTACAGTATTTACAATGCAGTGTGTAGAAAAATAAATAACAGAAAAACAAAAAAAAAAACACAAGGAAAGGTTTAATGGTTGATTTAAACCGTAGCTTTGGTCAGTTCTTAGTTGTTTAACTCGACATGTATTTGAGAGGAGATTTACTAAGTTAAGGTTTGACACATTTTAGTAAACAGCATGTTTACATTTTCCATAACCAAGTTAGTATTCTAACCTCTGCTAGAAGGGATGTTTTTAACTGTTTGAAGCTTTATGCTAAAACTGCTGGACTTTTGTGATTTTTTTTCTGAAAATGGTCAAATGGAAGAAACAGGAAGGACTTGTAGACACAGAAACGTTTTAAAGGATTCTTCACCACTACAAGAAAAAGAACGAATTTATTACGTTAGTTTTACACAATGTTAAGATTTTTACATATCCAAATGGGATTATTTGTAAGTATATCAATGTTGTTTGTTTAACTGTTGAAATAAAAAAGAATCATAACAAGGTTTGGAATCAATAATTGACTATTAATAATATTATTTCTAATGGTGTGTTGTGATCATCAGAGAATGTAACGGTGTAAAACGAATGTAGGACTATAAAATCTGCACTATCCCAGTGCTTTGCTCTTTATTGTTTTATTATTATTGTAAAAGTGGCAGGAAAAAAAAAAACTATAATGGAAAAAGAGACCAGGATGAGGTATAAAATGTAGAAGAGATGGTATAATGACAATGCGTCAGCCTCAACTATCATTGTAATAATCAGAATAAGGATGGACGGCGTTAGCTCTAGCGCCTTAAAGAGACCAAAATTAAATGTCACAACAGACTTTGGTTGTTCTGCTCAGAAAAGTGTTTAAAGAATTAATAAATAAATTTGCCCAAAAAAAAAAAAGACTGAACATTTGTTCTTTTCAGATTTCATTGCCAGAGATCACGATCCCAAGTAGCTGAATTTTTCTCCACTCAGATTTATCAACACCAGTAATCGCTACTGGGAGGGTTCCGTCCCCCCAGTGATGCTGCCATCCTCTGGTACAGTTAGCACCGCATTCATAACAACCATGCTCTTAATCTGGTGCCATTAAAGCCTTAAACGTTACATTTCCCGTGTGTGTATGAGGGTCTTGACATGAATATGTTGAACCTGTGGAGCAAACAGGAAACTAAACATGAAAACTGGAGGCAGTTGACGCCAAGGTTGAGTCTGACTTCAGGCAGTAAATCATTAGACTTTATGTTAATTCAGTTCATTGTCAGCAAATATGTATAATTTCTTGGGGTAAAAGGGAGCACTTGAATAAGTCAACTAGTCAGCTGGATGATTAAAAACAGTCACGTGTACTGGGAGGAACTGGGGATTCACTGGGACTGGTAATTGAATTAACTCCATGGTGAATACAAGCCACCTACCGTCTCTACTTTCCAATTACTTACTTGTGGTAGCTCATCAATTAATGCTTGAAATCCTCTAAATAAGTAAATTACAAAGTGATTATGAGTGTGGTTACTTTTGTTGGGTACATATGACATTTTACATGTGGCTAATTGGCAAATAATGGCAGGAGGGAGAAACTGGGAGTGTCCCACCTAAGATAGACCAGGAACTCATTATTCTTGTTCAATGAGGTGGAGAAACACCCCTTTCTTGGGAATACCCTTAACACATACTCACTGAATTAAAGAATACACACACAGATAATGCTGTGTTCCTCCTGAGACGTTGTGAGATGATTGTCATGAGAGCGATAGTTTTAAGCGGAAATAAGGCAGATAAATCCACGGTGAAACAGGTCCTTAGAGGGAAGATGCAGCAATTCAACTTTATGCTATAATACCCACAAAGATCCAGCCAGGGTCCCAGCGTCATGTTGACAAAACGCCAAATTCATTTATTATGGTTTTGTTCCTGTTAAAGCTGCACTGGTTTATGCTCTTACAAAAAACAAACCACCAATGCAGAAATAAAAGCTGTGATAAAAACTGTAATCTGGATCTCACTACACCAGGGGTGTCCAAAGTTGCTCCTCGAGGGCCGCTGTCCTTCAGGTTTTTTTATGTGTCCCTGTTCCAACACACCTGGCTTCCATGAAATGGATCCAACAGCCAATGTACAGGTGTGTGAAGTGTTTTAGTCAGGTGTGTTGGAGCAGGGATACATGGAAAACCTGCAGGATTGTGGCTCCAAAAGGCTGGGCCTACACCATTAATCTGCCTGTCTAGTTTAAAGTCATTGTCCATTTTTACACCAAATATTGTAATAAAGGGGTTTTATAAAGAGGTAAGAACATCAGTCCTGTTTGAACCTCTGACCCACTCGTTCTCTTCTTTTACCCTAGAACACCAAGGTTGGGTGATTTTCACCCATGCTACGTTAATTTTCACAACTTATGCTACGTTAGTGTTCTAGAGTTAAAAAGCCCCATCACCTGAAACAGGGAACTTATTTTATTTATTTTGTTTTATTTTAAGAACAAATCAATTTGATTATCATCTGATTACTAAAGTTTTAAAAATGTCAGATTTTCTGAAAATATATCCAAGAGCGATAATCTACAGTGGAAATGGAATTGGGCCAGGAAGTGAGCCTTGGAGGACTCCTCAGGACAGGAGTGTAGTTGATAAGGAGTTGTTCCCCAGCCTTGCAGACAGGTAACATGTAAACCACTGAGGGGAACGTCCCTGATGCCCATTTTATGCTCTAAATGCAACCTCTGCATTGTCCAGTCAGCTACGCCAAAAGCAGCAGTAAAGTCTGAAAGCACTGGGATTACAGAAACATCAGTATCAACTGGTAATCCTGCCGGCACATCCCAGTCACACAGCTGATTTAAGATGATGTAGCAGCAAGACACAGTATCATTTTACCTTCGTTCCACAGTGCAGACTTCAAACTACTTACTTGTATTGACCAGCCAAGCGAAAACAGAGTTATGTCATTATGTTTTGACGTTGTGAGATTATTGTTGAGAGAGAGATGGCTTTCAGCAGAAATAAAGTAATTAAATCCACAGTGAAACAGGAAGATGCAGTCGTTCAAATTCATGCTACAGGACTCACATTGAGCTAGCAAAAGTCTTCATGTTGACATAAAGCAAATTTCATCTAAAAGCTATTCCATTATTTTACAATATTCCTGTTAAACCCCCACTTTTTATACTCTTGTGAAAAAGATACCAATATAGTAAAACATTGAGTTTTGTAAATAACACTGAAGATTATGTCCACTTTTTCTCCATGAAAAAAAAATTAAACCTAGTCATCTTTTTAATAGAAATATTGAAAGTTAAATCTTCATTGACTGTAATTATATTCAGATCAGTACTAGAGTGGAATTTAAGAGATATAGCTTAAAATAGGACATTAAATATCAACATTTCAGAACTTTTTAATGATGTAGTCGTCTGAAAAGTGTAATTTGTCTTTTAAGTCAAAGGATTTGTTCATGTTGGGGATGTGCAGGAGCTAATTAAGTCCTTAGTAATTATTAAGTGTCCAAAAAATAGCCATTAATATTAAATAGTCACTAAGGAGAAGGTTGACTACTGGGGACCACTGCAAAACTAGACTAATCACTAGTATCCGTCTGAAAGGTGAGTTGGTTTATGCATCACCCTTCATGACTGGTTCAGACCAGACAATTGATCAAAGTGCAGACCTTCACAGCCAGATGTTCCCGCAGTATACATCTATAACTATCCTAGATTCTATTAAACATACAGAACAGAATTACTACATTCAGAGAAATTAGTATGTAACTATTTTATCCATATGGGATCCATTCAGCTACATCAAGTTATTAAACTCAACTGATGTAATGAGCATCTTATTTCTAAAACAACTGTGTGGAAAGAAAGACTCAACTCAGCTCAGTCTTATTTATAAAGCCCTTTAAAACAACCAGAGTTGAAACAAAGTGCTGTACGCAATCGGCCAAACTAAAAGCAGAATAAAAGAGTTCAAATGCAAATAAATAACACACACAAAAAAAAACAAGAGGTCATACAAGGAATACAGAATTAAAACAATAAAACAAACTAAATAAATAGTAAGTAAAAACCAATAATAAAAATAAGGCACACTGACTGGAAACTGTCTTACGTTGGGTTAAAGGCCATGGAATAAAAATGGTTTTAAGATGAGTTTTAAAAATGGACAGGGAGGAGGCTTGTCTAATGTGGAGGGGGAGCTCATTCCGCAATTTTGGACCAGAAACAGAAAAAGCTCTGTCCCCCCTGAACTTCCGTTTGGACCTCGGTACGTCCAGGAGCAGCAGGTCAGCTGACCTGAGGCACCGGGCAGGAGTGTGGAAGTGGAGGAGCTCAGAGAGGTAAGGAGGGACCAGACCATTTAAAGATTTAAAAACAAATGAAAGATTCTTAAAATGAATCCTGTAGGTCACTGGAAGCCAGTGGAGGGAGGCCAGAATATGTGTTTTGTGCTCCCTCTTACGTACTCCAGTTAGGAGGCGTGCAAGACACATCCTGCAGTTGTAGAAAAGATTTTGTTGAAGGGTCAGAATATTGGTATCAATCAGAGAAAACGTTCAGAGTGTTACGGTTTAGGAAGCCAGAACCCAAAACTCAGCCAACGAGTTTAAATTTATTGAAGTAATGATGGTGTTGAAGGTGTTCTCGCTTTGTCTGATTGTCTGGAACACATAAAAAAAGAGGTGAACCAAAGAAAACAGGGGTGGGATGATACCGGCAAGGCCAAGAAATGAATGTTTACCAGGAGATGGGAAATAGGCAGCCTCAGAGTAGTCCTCATAGCAGGGAAACAATCTCCACAATCCAGAATCTCTAGTTCCAAAACCAGACCTGAGTTCACACCAAGAGACACGAGCAAGCAGAAGAAATCAGAGGAAGCAAGAGGCAGAATCAGGCAGGGTTCAGCAACAGTTCATACCAATAAGGGTGTGGTGAAGATGGTGGTCGGAATACAGGCAGCTCAGAATTCCCTCGATGTCAATCATCCACCATGATGCTCACAGCCCCCCTCTCAGCTCCACCTCAGCTCCGTCTCGAACTTATTTCTCTTCCTGAATAAGTGCAGTTGTACATGTTGATCTGTCTTTCCTGTCCTCTCCACCCCAACCAGTCGAGGCAGATGGCTGCCCTCCCTGAGCCGGGTTCTGCCGGAGGTTCTCTTCCTGTTAAAGTGGAGTTTTTTCCTTCCCACTGTCGCCTTGTGCAGCTCAGGATGGAGGATTGGATGGAAGTCATGACTCGATGCAATCAGTTGGTTTCTATTATAGGATATGTATGAATTGGCTGGAAATGATGTGTATGTAAAGAGACCTGTGGAATCATTGTTGTGAAGTGGCGCTGTATAAATAAAGTTGAATTGAATTGAACCTCTTTGCCCATATTTGTATTTTCCGGGTGAGACGACATAACCCTAACCCTAACCCTGCCAAGATGGCGATGGTAGGAACCGGGTGACGTCACGGAGGCTCCACCCATCTTTTTATTTACAGTCTATGGTTGAAACACAGAAGAAAAGTACAATGAGTGGGACGTGAAAGGAGGACAAGGTCACTGTGGCAGGACGGCTGGGATGCGAGTGGATTCTAATGTGGCAGCATTCCTGGAAGGCATCCGAAGATAAACTATGTTAGAAACAGGAGATCAAACAGAATCTTAGACAGTTGGAAGCATCCGAACATCTGTGTTTACTGAATGATGACAAACAATGATCTGGCCGAGAGTAGCATTAAATCCACAGAGGCTATGCTACAGACTCAGCGGGGAGATGGATCACAGGTGTGGTGGATAATCATCAGAGATGGGTTGTCACGTCCCGCAGCATGTTCACGCATCAATGCACGTTCACACACGTAAGAACAAACCCGCAGACCAGAACGGTGAGCGCCAAATGCCAAACTAAAGACGTCGTTAGAAGCTGAAGCACTTCAGCGGAAAAGCTCTTTAACTTCAGGGTGGAACTTCATCAAAACTTCATTTTAACATCAAAACTATTCTGAAGTCAACACAGTGTCAGAGGGATTAAAATACTTTGGATAAAAATTACTGTCAGACATGAAAATGTAACAATGGTAATGATATAATTCACCTGTACAAACTTCTAAAACGTATGAAATACGTGAGAATGTCTCAGTTAAGCCGAGAGCAGATCGGAGACAATAAAGACTCCCGTCATGATGAGAATTTAGATAATCTGATTGTACAGAAACATTCAATCCTCTTCATTTATATAGAACATAAAGAGCAAAACAAACAAAGCAACATGTAAACTATGTTTTCCACAGAACACAAAGGCCCTCAGAGCGGGCAGACCTTCACCAAACCATTGTCTTTTTCCTTTTTACCGATGATTGTGAGCATCAATTTGAAGTTAGAACCTGTAAAGGTAAAATGATCCCTGATAATCTCATAAGAGCCTGGAAACGTCCAGCCTGTGATGTCCTCTTGTCTCGTGGTGGACAGGAACTGTTTGGGAGTGGAACAAATACTTTATGTTTTGCCT
Source organism: Telmatherina bonti (assembly GCF_933228915.1). Classification (NCBI taxonomy): domain Eukaryota; kingdom Metazoa; phylum Chordata; class Actinopteri; order Atheriniformes; family Telmatherinidae; genus Telmatherina; species Telmatherina bonti. Next base: position 5,449,909 of record NC_136610.1, read on the forward strand.
CATGGTTAAAACTCCATGTTTTATAAATAGTTTGTGAAAACCTCATGAAAAATTGTTTTATTTTCACATTGAAGATTCAAGATTGTTTATTTGTCATGTGCAGGTTCAGCCTGAAGTCAACAAAGCAATGAGATGCTCAGGGTGAGAAGAACCGTTCGACTCGGGTAGCATGTCATAACAGTACATGGTAAAACAAAAGTAAAAACTGTGAACAAAAACTACAAAAGAAATAAGTAAGCCTTATTATAAAATAGAACAAGGAAACAAAGGAGCCAGTAGGATTATATAATATGTAAGTGGAGTATTTCATCTGTGTCTATTACTAGATTTAGTCTTCCAATAAAATCCATTTAGATTTAAGAACATATGTTTTGGGCAAATATTGTTTAAAATGTGATAAATCAATGTTGATTCATTACAAAGACTGTTATTTATTAGACTACTTTTTTAATCGCCCACCACTGACAACCGGTTGTTATTTTCCTGTAAATCTTCAGGATTATGATTCAGGGAAAAATAAACCTACATGAGGAGACAGAGCTGCCTACTGCTGCTCTACTGGTTAACGCGAGTTAAAAACTAATGATCCAGCTTTGTTCCGAGTTCACCGAGGCTGGCTGTCTTTGTTGGCCACATGATGCAGGTAGCAGAGTTAGACTGATTTATTATTCCAGCTCGGATACTAAATCTGATCATTTCCATGGAGACGTCGACTCCAGTTTTAAAGTGAATTGACTTCATTGATTGTTTCTGGTGTTGCCTGAGCAATCGGCTGTCAAAGTTTTACAATGTTTCAGTACCAAGAGTCCCAGCTTGCTTATGGTCTTATTTGTTGTATAAAAACCTCTCATGACTGTGAAAGGCTTCTCCGCTGACGATAACGCCATTGTTTGTTTTGTCCGCTCGCTCTGCTGACCAATAAATCACGGCGCGCAGAATCCAACTGATAATCAGGCTGGTCAATGCACAGCGAAATGAAAAGAATACACATCATGTTCAGAGCAGAAGGGAACAGATTAGAGAGGGACTGGAATATCGGGGGGGGGTAATTGACATCCCCAGTGATATGAATGATATGCGATAGATCCACCAGTTCTCTGCAAGAGACTGAAGTTAATTCAATCAGCGAATCTCAGCAAACTCCTCTTGCATTCGTGACATAAGGGCTTGTCTTATCAATTTAATAAATCCAATTTGATGAGGAGGATAACAGGAGGGAGAGAAGGAGACAGTGTCTGCCAGGGGCCACTGAGCAGGTCATGTCCGGGGTTTGGCTTCAGCTCCTCACAGCAGGATGTCATTCTGCAGGTCAACCAGGATCGTGCTGATGTGGAACAGTCCTGTGTTCCAGCAGTTGTCAGAGGTCTTTCTCTGCCCTGGACCGTTCAGCTGAGACAACTGTGTGTGTGTGTGTGTGTGTGTGTGTGTGTGTTTGCACATTTTAACTAGCTGGAAAAAAGGCAGGATGATGGAGCCCATGTACAAACTGCAACAGCTCCAATCTGTCAGACTGGTTTCTGATGCAATGAGGGCACAGGGCCGTATACAGGGTTTTAGATATACTGAGGTCCAGTTCCTACAGCAACCCCCCCCCCAAAAAAAAACAAAAAACTATTTTAAACAGAACCCTCTTGCATCATTTTGCAGAACCCATTAGATCCGTTTAATTTGATTCAGGTGCGTCGCAGCAGAAATACAGCTGAAACCTGTTTACTTCATGCTTCGGTGTCGTGATCCTCAGATGTTTAAGAGGTTTGTGGTCCTTACACACACACACACACACACACACACACCGCTCAGCACGCTGCAGGTGTTTGTGAAGCTGAAACATCTCCACACATGAAGCGCCTAGTTCAGACCAGGTGGACAGTGTGCAAGTCTGAGATTTATAATTCATATAAATAGTTTGAATCAGTTTCTCATGTGTTGATCTGCACGTCACAACATGTTTGTCTTCTCAGAAAACACATGGCCAAAAGCACTTTATTCATTTTATTACATGCACAGCAGAAAATGACCAAGATCTAGACCTCAGTGTTATTATTTATGCACGGCCATGTCTGGGAACTGCATACTTTCCTTTGCCAGCGGTTTTTAAACACCCTGCCGTGGCCCCAAAGGATTTGTTCATGTTGGGGATGTGCAGGAGCTAATTAAGTCCTTAGTAATTATTAAGTGTCCAAAAAATAGCCATTAATATTAAATAGTCACTAAGGAGAAGGTTGACTACTGGGGACCACTGCAACCTCAATGTCAAGTGATGCATGTTACAACTGTGCATTTTGATTGCTAAATAAACTACACAAAGAAAGACAAACTCCAGTTTTTATCAAAGCTTTGCACCATCTTAGTTTCCAAAATGGATGTTAACACCTTTGACCTATGAAAATATTTCTAAAACCCTTTTTTAAAATAGTCACCATTGAATTGACTGTATTTTAATAGAACGACTCATAAAAGACTCATTCAGAGCCCGGATGAAAGACTGTGAAGAGTGCTACAGAGCTTTTCTACACTCGGCAAAGCAAAACAGCCTCCAGTGGAGATGACCCGCCATCTTTCGAGAAAAAAGGACAAAGATGGTGAAAAAAAACCTTGAGGGAGGCAGATTTATAGTTCCAGCTTCAGCTGAGTGAGAAAGGTCAACAGAGTATGCAACCTGTTGGCAGACTACGGCTAATGCTAGCATAAAGCCAAGCTGACGAATCAGCTCTACTTGAAAAACAATCATAACCTCTGAACTGGATAAACTGTCATCTTCCTCTCATCTAGGTGAAGCACAACTATTAAACTTTATTTGTAAAGCATCAGAGAATAACCTTTGAAAAAGAGGCAGCAACATCCTTCCAGTAAACACAACAAGGACCTATCGTAGCGCCTTTCAGAAAATAAAGGGAAAAATGCTGCAGTGACTGATTTCAGAACAACATACCCCAAAAGAAAACATGGTTTTTCAGTGTCTTCTGGCATCGTACGCAACACAAACAGCCAGTTCAGGCATCTAAACACACGTCTGCTGAGGAACTGCAGTCCGAAAGACGCCATGATGACATTGAACCTCTTCACTGTCAGGTTCACGCTGGATTTTTAAGAATGTTGGTATTGATTTGTAAACAATCTGTATTTAGGAAACGTGTAAAAGCTGTGACATGAAAGGTTTGCAGTGTCAACGAAGAAAAAGCCAAACTCTAAGAAAATAGTTTTTAATTTATTTAAGTGGTTAAAGCAACGATTTTCCATGAGTGGACCTTCAGGGACAACTTGTTCATCAATGTTCATCTTCATCAATATTTTCTTACAAAACACTAGAAGGCAGCATGAGCTGCTGACAAAAGCTGCATGTGTTCAACGCTTGGCACAAACATGTTGTTTCACATGCTCGATTTCCACTTCTGCTTCTTCATTAGCACCGGCGCAAATCACACGAAGACACTCAATGGTTTTCTAAGGCTCGTTCTCAAAGTAAAAACCAAACTGATTATTTATAACCACAAAAAACATTGTAGGTTTGACGCCGCCAAAACTCTGCACTGAGGCGGGAAACCTTGTTTAGAAGGATAGTTTTCTTTGCGATACATAAACTGGTGAGGATTAAGTTTGCAGAATTAAATTCTATGTTAATTTCACCCAAGTAACCCAGTAGGCCCAGTTTGGGGTTTGTAGGGATGTTACATTTGAAGCAATTTGACAGATCTTTACATACCTGAAACCAGAATTCCTGGACAGGTGGGCAAGACCACAAAGCATGGTAGTAGCTGTCAGTCGTGTTGCCAGTGCAGTGTGGACAGATGTTTGATTGTGACAGACCCATCCTGAACATCCTGTGTCCTGTATAATGAGTTCTATGCAGAATTTTAAATTGTATTAGTTGCATGTTTGAATTCTTAGTCATTGTAAATGTATTTGAACAGATTTGTGACCATTCATTTTGGTCAAAGTTACTGGATAAGTCTGCTTCCCATTTAGAAGTTGGGAGACATATGGAATCGTCTAGCTTTGATAGTAATCTATATATTTTGGATAACAGTTTCGGGGCATTGAGATTTAAGAATTCTGCAGCCCTGATAGGTAGCTGCAAGTTTAATTGATCAGGGGTGTATTTCTTATCTATAATAGATTTAAGTTGGTGGTATTCTAAGAATTTTGTGCTGCTGATTTCATATCGTGAAGTAATTATATCAAAAGGGAGAAAGTTCCCATTTTCTATTAAATGTTCTAACTGTTTTATTCCTTTATTCTTCCACTGAGGGAAGTTTATCATTTTCCGGTTTTGCTGGATGTCGGGATTGTTCCAAATAGGTGTAAGTTTGCATGGAATAAGCAAGGACTTGGTTAGTTTAAGAAATTCCCACCAGGCCATTAGTGAGGAGCTGATATTAATGCTTTTAAAGCATTTTTGGCGTTTGACAGCTGTGCTGATAAATGGCAGGTCTGAAATTGCCATATCCTCACACATAGCTTCTTCTATATTAAGCCATGGTTCATCTAGATAGCTAGGTTTAAGCCATTTAGAGATGTATTGTAGTCTGTTGCTTATAAAGTAATTTTGGAAATTAGGCAAGTCTAAGCCACCGCTATCTTTAGTCTTCTGGAGTGTTTTTAGACTAATCCCTGGTGGTTTGTCTTTCCAGAGAAATCTAGTGACATTAGAGTCCAGCGATTTAAACCAGGTGGAGGGAGGTTTAATGGGGATCATTGAAAACAGATAATTGATTTTAGGTAGAATCATCATTTTTATAGTAGCAACTCTTCCCATTAGTGATATGGGTAAACATTTCCACCGTGTGAGATCATCCTCAACTGTTTTTAGTAGAGGGACATAATTTAGCTTTGTAAGGTCTGACAGTCTGGGTGAGATGTTTATTCCCAAGTATCTAATATTTCCTGACTGTAAAGCAGTGTCAGGAGTATTATGGAAGGAACAGTTGATGGGTAGAACGGTGGTTTTAGACCAATTAATGGAATATTCAGAAATTGATGAGAATTTATTGATGAGTGTGATTGTCTGACAGATGGATGGTTGTGAATTTTGAAGGAAAAGTAATACATCATCAGCATAAAGACTGGTCTTATGCTCCATATTTCTACAGTTAATGCCTTTAATGTCTTTGTTTTGTCTAATTCTAGCTGCTAAGGGTTCAATAAGTCATGGTGACCCAATTATAATCAACTTCTGGGATTTATAAAAACAGGACTTGGCTGTAAAACGTCCCTACCTCCACGCCATCTCTGACCCTGGCATACACATAAAATCTGGAGGACCAGGAAACGCGGCACCAACTGCAGAAAAACAAAACCATAGAAATGGTGTGAAATTTGAGACATTTGTGCAAAATCAAATCTAAACTTCCACACAAAATGTTGTACATTAATAATATTTGTAAAAATTAAGAAAAATTTGACTGCACCACAAAAAAATCTGAATTTACAAAAGATATGTTATCAAGAAGTCGTTTTACATGTAATGAAGTCAGTTCAATAAGTTGTACAGTAGCTGCTGTACAAATATAGTTCTGAATGAATAATTACAATTAAAATGACGTTGATATTTCAATACCAACAGTGTTTCCATGGTTGTCTAAACCTCCAATCCATCCATTCTCTTAACTGCATAGCCCAAATCAACGGTAATGGGGAAGCTATCCCAGCTATCACTTGGTGAGAGGCAGGTACACATGGACACGTCAACAGTCCATCACACAGAGACAAACAACCATTCTTGTTCACATTTATTTCCAGTGGAAATTTATAAAGTAGTAACCAATCAACCTAATATGCATGTCTTCAGACATTGGAAGGAAGCCGGAGAACCCGACAACAAGCGGCAAAACTCTGGCAGTTAAAAGTGAAGCCTATGCCGAAGTGCATAAAACTGCAGTCCCCTCTTCATCCACTAGGGGCTGCAAAACAGAGCAAATCCCCATAGACTCCCATGTTAAAAAGACCAACTTCACAGCAGAAATAAACATGTTTACAGCAGAAATAAACATGTTTATAGCAAAAATAAACATGTTTACAGCCTGATACAATGAGCATTTTCAATTTAATAGGTCAGGTTTACCTTCATGACAACTGTGGGGGGAGAGAGTTTTTAAAGTCATTTAATCTCGAAATTCGTCATATTTAGAGGCGTGTCCTTTTGATTGACTTCTGCCTCAAGAAGGAGGAATGTAGAACAACCGCGGATTTTAGCCAGTTACTAGCGTAATTTAGCTTTAGCACGCATACCTTCATTAGCTGCTTAGCGCCTGTTAGCTTGGTTAGCTCTTAGCTACAGGCAGGTCAGAGTTCACTCCTTGTCAATCATCCACCCCAACACTCACAGCCCCCTCTCAGCTCCACCTCTTTGCCCATTTTAGTATTTTCCAGTAGACGCTGTCAAGATGGCGATAGTAGGAGCTGTCCACCGAGCCTCATTTTAGCTCTTCAGAAACCTACGTGTGACATCACGAAGGCTTCATCCATCTCTTTATATACAGTCTATGGTAGCTGACATATTTGTGCCACCATTTTTTCTACAGTGTCTCTGAATGGACAAACTGAGTGAGAACTCTTTGAGCTGTAAAAGTTCTGTCCTGGTTGTGTTTAATGGGTACTAGAGCACCATTTGACATACGAAATGCTCTGAAACGCACATAGAAAATGGCAAAACATCATTTTACTTGTAGAGCAGATGAAAACACATGTAAAGCTAAAAGAGTTTTGGTCCCTGATGGCCACCGTCCATTTATAACTGTGCATGGTATTTGGAGCCCTTGCTATCTTTACCACTAGATGTCAGTGATTCTTACACTGTACCTTTAAATGGTTAATCTGATTTCTCATGATCTGTTTACATGACCACTTACGTGATCTGACAAGTACAGAAATCCAGTTATGATCAGATTGTTGGTGTAAATCCAAACAGCGCAATGTAAAAGAGGCAAATGTATTCAAAGAGCACCTGATTCAAACCTTTTTCTAACCTGTAACTTGAGAGGAAACTATCAGGAAGCTCATCTGACTGGAACGAAATGTTAAGGACTGCTCCCAGTAAACAGAATGAATAACCACATCATGGAATCAAGTTGTTCTTGATCAGAAGAACAGTCTGTAAAGTTAGCAAAGCACTTTGTGTAGAACATTCATTGAACGTCAGGAGCTTTATGGAAGCGTGGTCGGATTCTCGTTGAAGCATCGTTGTCTTAAGTCCTTCCAAGTTTCTCCTACCACCGTTCCTTTGTGATGTTTCCCCACAGGATGAAGGAAAAGAGCTTAGAGGAAGGCAATAAGAGGTCATTTTGATTTATTTTTTACCAAACCCACACAATCTCCTCTTACTCTATAGAAGCAGACGGAGTGATGAAGACAGAAAGGAAAGAGAAGAGTGCAGAGAGCTGACGGGGCTCAGAACAGGATCCCGGTGATTTATCCCACAGTCCTGCATTAGTCAGATGGATGTTGCCTTGCTTAGATTGAGATTAGAATACATTTATCAATGCAGCAGTGGACACAAACGCATTACCGCCGAGGAGTAAACAAGGCGGCTGCCGTTGCGGATTCAATGTGCATTATGAAAGAATGGTATAGAAAAACTGTCATCCATGTGTTGGTGTTCACCACACACTGCTAAGCACCTGGCAGGACTTCTGCCACCATGCAAGCTGATACTGCATGGACTCTCAGCATCAAACCATTGTGTGATGGTTCAGGGCTTTTGTTTTCCCAGTTGCCTTCAAAGACGTCTCACTCTGGCTGAACTCCGATGCCTGACGCTTTGACCCGTGTTGCACAGTCTCATCTCTGCCCAGTGCCAGCTCGTCCGGGTCCTTTCGAGGCCATGACCTGTTTCTCTGCCCCGGCTGTGTGGGTCAGTCTTTTCTGACTCTGAGCTCTGCTGGGTTCTGGACTGAGGACTGTTGTTGGAGTGGAGATGGATTCTGGACTAAACTAGCTTGTGAAGACGGCTGGGATGGAAGCAGGACCAGTAGGAGTTTCTGCCCAATAAAAGTTACTGGAGTAAGTTTTCTCTCAGGCATGTTGCTTTCTCCCCAAATTTCTTGGAAGGGTCTTAACTAACCAGTAGTGTGTCTTCCTGTCGAGGACACTCATCTGTCCTGTTTCAGTGACAATAAGGAAAGAGTGTAGTTTTATCTCCTCCATAAGCAACACCACCCTCTTCCCCCTCCCTCACATTGTACGTCTATACCAAGCGGCAACCTCCGGCAGTTAAAAGTGAAGCCGATGCGGAAGTGCATAAAAGTGCAGTTCCCCCTTCATCCACTAGGGGCTGCAAAACAGAGCAAATCCCCATAGACTCCCATGTTAAAAAGACCAACTTCACAGCAGAAATAAACATGTTTACAGCCTGGTACAAAAATTCATTTTCGGTTTATAGGTCGGGTTCACCTTTATGACAACTGTGGGGGGAGAGAATTTTTTTCTAACTCGCCTGTTTTAAAGTAATTTAATCTCAAATTTAGTGGCGTGTCCTTTTTGATAGACAGGTACCAATCTCTGGCTTCAAGTAAGAAGAACGTAGAACAACCTCGGTTTTTAGCCGGTTAACAACGTGACTTAGCTTTAGCCCACTTACCTCCGTTAGCTGGGTAGCTCCCGTTATCTCCAGGTTAGCTCGATTAGCTTTTAGCTACAGAAAGCTCGGAGTTCGCTCGATGTCAATCATCCGCCATGATGCTCACAGCCCCCCTCTCAGCTCCACCTCTTTGCCCATATTTGTATTTTCCGGGTGAGACGACACACATGACGCTGCCAATATGGCGACGGTAGGAACCGCCCACCGAGCTTCAATTCAGCTCTTCAGAAACCTACAGGTGACGTCACGGAGGCTCCGCCCATCTCTTTATATACAGTCTATGGTCGATACTCGCATTGATGAAATATTTATAAAGTTAAGACGACTGTAGCGTGTTGTAGACTGCTGGTCAGATAATAACTGGAGCTGCAGCTGTTGAAGTATTTAAAGCTTTAACTTTGGTCTGTTCAGTTTTGGCCAGCAATGTTTTCTATTTCTGTTCTACTGTTTTAAAAGTTAAATTCATTTATCCAGACTTTAATAGAGTTTGAGTTTGCAATATTAACCTTGTTTTATTGAATTCAACTTTATTTATATAGCGTCAAATCACGGCAATGCCATCTCAAGACACTTCACAGACAGGAAAAACAAAATAATAATGAAAGCCAATTCATAACAGCCTATATAAGGAAACCAACAGATTGAGTTGGAGGAAGAGGAGGAGATGGTTTTATATTATTTGATTTAATAATCCCTTAAAACCCATTTAAATGGAAAGAATTTGCTTTTTGGGGCAAATTTATATATGTATGTATATATACATATATTGTATGTATGTATGTATTGTAAATACGATATATTGTATGTATGTATTTTTACTTGCTCTTTCGTTTAGTGTCTCAGGTATCACTACTCACTACTCCAAGTCATTATTCCTTCTTTTAAAACTCTACTAAGCCCCTCTGGGTTATCAATGCATTTTTTGTCTCATCCCCTACATCTTTATGCTTTTTTCTCCCCTCCCCCAGTGAGGTGTGGGGGTGGGGGCAACCTTAAATGGACTATCTTGTACTGGGGACAGTGGCAGGTGGGAAGTTTAACTGGGGCACTTCACCTGTCAGACAGTAAGCAGGTGTCCTGAGGCGAGCTCAGGGAGGACACAAGCCTCTTCCTCTCCTATGGTTCCATCGGCGCTTTGCTGGTGCCACATTTAAACTTTGTGGTCGAGTCAGCAAACTGCAGAAAAGTCTCAGTAGATGATCTCTGGCTGCCGACTCTACCTGCCTGAATCCAAATCTCATGCTCATCATTAATTCAGAGCCGTGGTGTCACAGGAGGATCTGGATGCTGGTTCCTTTAGAAAATACACCATAATTCAAAGCATCGCCTGGAGTGAGAACGACAGCTAGTTTAGTGAACCGGCTCTGGTAGATGAGGGGCCGCACAGTTTTAATTGTTCCCACCTGACTTGATGACTGAGACAGACTCACGTTAACGCTGCGGTCTGTCACACATGACACCCGTTTCCCTCCAGGAACAGGGATCACGTCATTCATGGGGTGAGACATCACATCTTCTGACTTGCATGTGGGAGGGTGGATAGATGTCTGGAGCGCCGGCCCACTTCATGGTGCTTCAGCTGTCAGGAACCTTTCAGCCGATGTCTAAATGCTGGATTCAGTCTCATGAAAAAACCGGGTAACCACGTGTGTCTAGTCTCTTTTAATCACTATGGGTTTGTGTGAACAACAATACAGTGAGTTTTGTGCAGTGAAATATTCAGAGCTCTAGTTCTGTTCCCATCACTGAGTCCAGGTGAGTAGGGGGGCAGGTTGGTTCAGTAAATCCTGATCGTAGGATTACAGTGGAAACCAGTGTCTCTGCCGGATAGCGATGGATGCGTCAGCTACGTCGCAGGTAGAGGTCGAAGGTAGAGGTCACAGGTAGACGTCACAGGTGGACGTCACAGGTAGACGTCACAGGTGGACGTCACAGTATGACGTCACAGGTAGACGTCACAGGTAGACGTCACAGGTGGACGTCACAGTATGACGTCACAGGTGGACGTCACAGGTGGACGTCACAGTATGACGTCACAGGTAGACGTCACAGGTAGACGTCACAGGTGGACGTCACAGTATGACGTCACAGGTGGACATCACAGGTAGACGTCACAGGTGGACGTCACAGGTGGACGTCACAGGTAGACGTCACAGGTAGACGTCACAGGTGGACGTCACAGGTAGACGTCACAGGTGGACGTCACAGTATGACGTCACAGGTAGACGTCACAGGTAGACGTCACAGGTGGACGTCACAGTATGACGTCACAGGTGGACGTCACAGGTAGACGTCACAGGTGGACGTCACAGGTGGACGTCACAGGTAGACGTCACAGGTAGACGTCACAGTATGACGTCACAGGTGGACGTCACAGTATGACGTCACAGGTGGACGTCACAGGTAGACGTCACAGTACGACGTCACAGGTGGACGTCACAGGTAGACGTCACAGGTGGACGTCACAGGGGGACGTCACAGGTGGACGTCACAGTATGACGTCACAGGTGGACGTCACAGTATGACGTAACAGTATGACGTCAGGTGACGCCTTTCTTGATTTAAAAACACGGCACGGAAATAAAGGAAGCCAATGGTGAGCATCCAGCAGTTTGTGTTCTTTCTTGGCACGTGGCTTTAAACAACCGTAGATTTAAGACGGGCAGGACTGTCGGCACTCCCAGAGGCACCATCACGTTGTGCACGCTCGCAGTCATACACACAACCTTTACACCGTTGGCCTGGCATGATGCCGCTCCTGCTTGGTTCTTGGTGCAAAGATGCACATGAATGGATTATTCTTTTGACCAATCAATGGACTGCATTGCATCAAGCTCCGCCCAGTCCAATAAAACCAGTTCCTCAGCATCAGGACTGGTTTTGTGTCTATTTTTATTCTTATCAAACATATTTTTCAGTCTGGTTGCAGTTAGTTTCATCAGCAAAATGAGTTTATAAAATACGTTTAATCTGTTAAAGTTAAAAAGATTGATTGATTTTTTTCTTTATTTGGAACAAAGTAACTCAAATGCATCAAAATATTAAAGTTAAGGTATCAGTTACAACGGAAAAGGACAAGGATGATGCAAAAACAGAAAAAGTATATAAATATAGTAATGTACACATCTACAGATACATGTACACGTGCACGTGTACACGTATGTACATGCACACCCATACACATTCACAGAGACACAGCTGTGATATATATATATATATATATATATATATATATATATATATATATATACACACACACACATATACCTGTATTCATATTCCTATCCAGATGTTTACACTCAGACCCTGTGATGAACTGGTGAGCTGTCCAGGGTGTACCCTGCCTTTCGCCCAAAGACTGCTGGGATAGACTCCAGCTTCCCTGTGACCTTAAACCAGATTAAGTGGTTAAGATAATGAATGAATGATTGAATGTTTGCACTCATTTACACACCTGCTTGTGCCCATAAACATACACCTTCTTCCTGCTCAAAGACGTGCATATATACTCCCACATACCTGTGGATTGATATTCATGTCGAAGTACAGCTTCATGGTCATATTTCATATTTTCTTTACTTTCTAAATAACATGTCTTTGAAGGTTTTCCTAATCTGGATTATTGTGGATATTGTTTGAGTTCTTTCTGAAGATTATTCCATAATTATACACCATAAACTGTCAGACACATGTCTTCATAGCTGTTCTCACACTTTCCCACAGATTAATCCCCCCCTTCCCCTCTTCCTGATTAAAAACATGCAGATAGTGAATTATTTCCAGCTTTTTTGCTATTCAGCACTGATCTTTTAGTGATATCTACAAAAGAGTAGATAAGCATGTTCCTAATACAACATTCTACGTGTTTTATCCCATCACACTAACAGCCTCTTCACTTCGCTTCAGCCTCTTTTCGTTTTCTTTTTAAATTGTTCTTCTTATATTCTACTGTTTCAGTAACTGCGTTTCCATTCCACTTTTTTGCAAAGCAAAAGCGATATTTGTATATTTGAACAACAACTGCGAGTTTCAGGTGTTTCCATTGAACAGTGTTTCGTGCATAAGACGCAGTTCTCGTAAAATCCCGTCAACCGGATGAGATTTACGAGAACTGCGGCTTATGTAAGGTAGCGTTATTTTGGGGTTTTCTACTTCCCGTGGAGAATTTGTTACGAATTTTCAAAGCTTTTCTCCCTGATTTTTTCTAAAACTGAAATTCGCTGGTGTTTGTTCTACACCGCTCCATCTTTACTGGAAATGAACCGGTCACTACCCTTTACGTTACATTCGTTGACACGTAAATATAAAAAAAAAAGTGTTTTCATTACTCTTTAGCGATGTGTTTCTATATAGAAGTTTCTGGAAAAACCACCTCATTAGAGTGTAAAACCTTTTTAGTTATGTTTGAGACTTTTTTTTTATAGTGTTGGTGTTCCCATTTGCATTTTTTATTGCAATATTTAGTTTTTTTAGGTGTCGTGGAAACACACCTAATGTCTGTGTAAGGTACTTTGCATCGCCATATTGTTGAATTGTTCTGTTCAGATAAAGTTCACTGCTCTTAACCAAAAGCTCCTAACTGACTGTAAATCGTGCAGAACTCAGCTGCCAGACCGAGAAACCAGGAAATGTGAACACATTACTTTTTTTAAGCCTCTGGCATTGTTTTCCAGCATGTTGCAGGATTGATTTTAAGATCTTACTATTGACTTTTAAAGCGCGCTCTGACCTTTCACTTTCTTATTTATCTGACCTTTCCGAACCATATGAGCCTCAGATAATAAGCCCTTACCGTCCAGGCTCCCGAACTCCGGAACATTCTGCCTGCAGAGATCAGCTTGTTCTGAAACAGGCTTCCTGATTTCACATGACTTTTCTAACTGATTTAGTACGTTATTGATTGAAATGCTGCCGCTACGGGAGGAAGAGCAGTACAGGACTCTTTGGAGTCTTTTTCTCAGTAAATGTGACGAACGGTCTGCATTATAAACACTAAAAGCATTTTCCAATGTGTTGTTTATGAGGAAACCGAATGGATCTGCTGCAGAATCAACTCTGCTGTTTATGCGTCATAACGATGTGCATGATGGACTGGCATGTAATCGAATATTGGAGTTTCCATTTTTAATGGTTAATGAATGAATTTATTAAACCTGCTGGTATCTCTGACTAGCTGTGTTTCCATCACAGTGTTTTGCAAAGAAAAGCCATATTTGTAAAAGTTTAGACAAACTATCTGCGATTTGCAGATGTTTTCATTGAATGGTGCTTATTGCATTTTGCCAGGTAGCCAGGCAGCCATGTTGCCATGTTGCCATGTTGCCAGGTAGGGTTGTTTCAGGTTTTCCACTTACTGTGGTGGATTCTCCCTGGTTTTTCATCCCTTCGCCCTCATTCCTCTTTCTAATTGGCTGTAAAACTCTGCATTTTGCTGTTGTTTGCGATCAGGAATGGAGGTTACATATTTCACTTCAGTAATTTATAACTAGTGATCCATCTTCACCTGAACTAAACTGGTCATGTGACCGCCTACGTTTCATCTGGAGACTTGTAAGTGTGGAAAACGTGTTTCCTTTACACGGCTGCCTCATGGACACATCTGAAAAACCACCTCATGATGGTGTGAAAACTTTTAGCAATATTTAAGAGGTTTTTCAAAATGTAGGTGTTTCCGTGAGCAGATTTTTATTGTGATGTTTATGTTTTGTGCAGATGGGGACGCAGCTACCGATGCAACTCTTTTATCAGGTCACGGCACCAAACTGGTACTTGCCTCACCAAATGACATTGTTTGTGGTAATGGTCATTCCTTATTTTTGCAAACTAACAAGCATCTTTGTCCGTCTCTGGTGTCATCACAGCATGTAGAATGTAGCAGGTTTATAGGAAGTAAAAGGTAGAAAGCTGGAGAAAAGGAAACATGAAACATTTTCCAACCTGAATGTGAATCTTCTGCCACTAAACGGTGGTGTGACAAAATGTGAGAGCTACCCACTGGGCAAAGTGTAATAAAAATTATAATGGTGACCTTTCCTCTCTTTCTCTGTAGCATGAAGCTGGTTTATGGGTCCTTTTTAAAACCACTTTCACTCTGTTTTACTCTTCTCCAATCAGCTCCTCTCTCTTCCGTCCTTTGATACGGACCCATCAAGCCTTATCCATCCTGCCTGCTGAATATCATTTCATGAAGCCAGTATGTGAGCAGATTAAAGTTAATGAATTAATGTGTAGAGGTACTTAAGGAGATAGTAAAGAGGGGGAAAGCGTCTTGCAGTGGTCCTCCTGAGTGATACTCTCAGTAGGCTGAGATGAGTTTGTTTCCCTTCTACATTCTGCATCCCTGAATTTGCTCAGGAGACGCAGTGAAGATGCAACCTGTCAGTGTCCTGAAAGAAAAAAAACAACTTGGTTTTCATTTACTTTTTAACAGAAAACTCTGGCTCCAAATCTGGCTACAATAGGTATTTATGGCTCAGTAAGGACACTGGCAAGTCTCCTGTGGGGTGCATGGGGTCCAGATGTAAGCTGCTGGCCTGGATGTGAATTGCTGGGCCAGAAGTGGTTCTACATGTTGTGGTCATGTGAGTTTTGGCAGCCACACTCCTGTTAAGTTAAGGCCACATTTGGGCCAAATATCTTTTGCTGTCTTGGAATGCTGACTGTGTTTAAACAAAAGCTGGTTCGCAAGTGATCCTGGAACCAGGCCCTCAATCCAAGAGGGTTCAGCTCCAGTCCTGAATGGCTCTAGTCCTGCAGGTTTTTTATAACTCCCTGTTCAAACACACATGGGTAAAAAAGCAATGATTGATTTTTTATTGTATCATCAGATCTGCAGCTGTATGTCTTGGTCATTCGGGTAAAGACAGGTGTGGAGTTGTCAATGGATCGCTGTCTGGTGCTGAACTGGACATGCTGGAGGGTGACCAGCCGCACAGACCTGGTAAGCACCAAAGTAAGAGGGTGAAATCTCAGCATCTGGTCCATCAGGTCAGGAAGAGTTCTGCACAAGTTCCATCTGACGGTGGGGACATGGAATCAAATGATCCTGGTTCAGAGCCTCCATTGAAACTACCTTCAACCTGGCTGTGGCTTGCAGAGATGAGCATTTCTGACCGATGTTTCATTTCTACCTTCATGTCTCAGTAATCTGAGCTCAAATATTCACTGTAGCACTAAAACTGGGACGCGTAAAATGCATTATTCAATTTTGAAAGCCAGACAGTGTGTAACCACTGTGGAACATGACTTTTACAGTGGCAATGTTGTGCTCTGAGTCACAAATAGAATCCCAATAGAGATCGAGATTAGAAAGCGAAAATGGAACCGGATTGGCCACACTCTGCAGAAGCCTGCACACATCATCACCAGGCAGGCCCTGGACTGGAATCCTCAAGGCAAGCGCAAAGTGGGTGAACTGAGATGAAGGCTGCCGGAAAAACGTAGGACCAGCCAGAACCGTGTTAGGAGGGTTGTTGTGGCCCTATATTCGACAAGGAAACAAGTGGCATAAGAAGATGAAGAAGATGATGATGTGCTCTAAGTCACAAATAAAAGACCCCCAACCCTGCTGAGGAGCCCTTCCTCATGTTTTAACTGCAGAGAGCTGCAGAGCGCTGCTGGTGCACTGGGGTGCAGCCTGGCTGCCGCTCGGTGGCGGTCTGGGGATCCTGGCCCTCCGTCAGTGTGGGCTGGGCCCTCTGCCTGCGGGGGTGGGGGGTTGCTTCCGGGCTCTTGGGGCCGTGGGGCCCGCGCTCTGTCTGCCCTGGGTGGCCGGTGCCCGGTCCTCGCTGGTCCGGGCCTGCTGGGGCCTGTTCCCCCTGACTGCGGGGGACTCTGGCTGGGACCCCCCTCTGCCGCCTCCTGGGTCGGTGCATGGCTGGCTCCGGGGTGGGGCGTTTGGGGTCTGCGCCTGGGGATGGCTGCCGATGGCCCGGGTCTCGGGGGTACTCCTGGCGTGCCTCTTGCTTTTGTGTGGGAGGGGTCACACTGGCATGATCTTCTCTGAACACGTTCCACTCTGCATGTTCTGCATGTGACACAGTCACCAAGTCGTCACGCAGTTTTATTCACTAACAGCAGCTAGTTTTCTCATTTGTTTGTTTCTCATTTATATTTAACTTTTTACATTCATAGTTTAGTTACTATGATCTAAAGTTGGCTTGTATGTGTATGTATATGTGTTAATGAGGTGTTTTTTCTCCTTTCTCTTCCTGTCTTTCGTCTGTCCTCTCTGGTCCAGCAGTACAAACTCTACAATTCAAACAACAATACAAAATAAATATAGAAATAAAATAAAAAGTCAGAAAGTCAAGGGGATCATTATATCTATAAAGCTTCCCTTGGCAGAGAAAATTTGCTCAGCAGAACACAGCATCCAGACCATCATTCTGCTTGCCTAAATGCTGGAAAAGACAAAAAATAAAAATAAAAAAAATAAATAAATAAAACTGCAGAGCGCTGAAAAGACGGACTGAGCTGCGAAGGTGGATGAACCCGTTACGTCTGTATGATCACAATAAGACTGCAGCAAAATCTGAAATAAAGTTATTGTCCAAAACCCAAATAAAACACATAAGACACTGTAGAAAGGCCAAACATGAACTATATTGTGTTAGGACAGCGGAAGCAAGCGTCCCCGTGCACACGGCAGAAAAGTGAGGCAGCATTACGTGATAACAAAGATGTTTTGCTCTTAAGCACAAACAAAAACCCTCAAAACCCAATAAAAGTCTGCAGCATGCACAGATACTGAATTATTGAGCTGCCAGACTTTCTGCTTATAGCGCTCAGACTCTGGCAACACAGATGAGCTGGACTGACACACTTCAGTGGACTTAATTTTCCTAATCTACTCTGAACCTTCGACCACTGTGGAATACAACAGAACCAGGGTTGAAATAATGTTTCAACTCCTGGAGAAAAAAGACCCATGTCATTAAGTTCTGCTTGCTGCTGGCCAAAATACGCCAACACATTACGAGTGCTCTCCTTTCTGCTGTGGAAAGTTTCCATTTAAGTCTCTCAGATTCTGCTGGCAGGCTTTAATCTGCCTTTTAACTCCTTCATATTCTGTGCAAGCTGCTTTTGTCGTAGTCCACCGCTTTTAGCCTGTGTCATGCCGTCTGCAGTGGGAATGCTGGTATTTTTGCACATGTGTAAATGTACCAACACTCTTAACCCAGATAATAATTGTAATTAATATTTTTAGTTATCATTAATTAGTCTTTCATGTTTTTTAAAAATAGTGTATCATTACTAAATCAAATTAGTTGATTGTACTATTTTGCTAAAACATAGAGTATATTTATCTTGTTAAGCAGAGAAAACTTAGGAAGTCATGATTTTGCAACGAAGGGGTGGGGCCTATTCAAATTCAGCCCTGCGGCAAGGTATACCAACAGTTTCAACCGGTTGCAACCAACTCCTATGTTCATGGCGTGAAACCTTGTGGACCGGTAAGTGTAAACACCATTACTTTCTATAGTTGTAGACATGTTTCTACCTAAAAGATAGTCGAGTTACACGTGTGAGCCGACCGTTAACCTTACTTTGGTAAATTTGGGGGTTCTGGCAGCAAAGAATACGAGTGGAGTGGTGAGGACGAATGTTAAATGAATGCTTTGGTAACATTAGCTCGGCGTTAGCTTGCTACCATTTTCTATGTTTACAGTTTAACAAAAAGTTTTGGAATTCCTGAACGTTTGTGAGTTTTTGGGGAGAAATCAGTGCCTTAATTTTTTTTTAAATATACAGACATATGGATCAATGAAAGTGATTGAATTTATTTGTCAAATTTATTTTCATATACAGTACAGTCAAAAATTATAACACACTTTCATTTAGAATCTAATGGGAAAATGCATCCAAACTTTGGACTGGTACTGTTTGAACTTTTTTTTAAAGGCTTTCTCTCTTTAAAAATTCATGAGCATCTTTAAGCCTGACAGTTCTCATCATAGATGTTCCTGGTGTGGTAATAGTAGTTAAAAGAACAGTTATAGTTTTCTGCAGAGGTGTTGTATGAGCTACATATCCAAGATCAGTACATTAATTACAGTAAGTGGCATTCAACATGGCTCCAGTTTGGTGAAGCATGGGTACCAGTGTTGGAAACTAAGCAATGTACTACTGTGGACAGTGGTTTAGCAACATTATTTTAGCCACTAAAAAAATCCATATCAGCAAATACATTGTAAATATGGTCACTGCTTTACCTAGTGTCAGTCAGACATCTGACATAAAATTTGAAAAAAAAATAAATAAATACCAAACTCCATAAGCAAAATCAGTAATCTTACCTTGTAGAACACAAGAGCTCTTCTATTGCTGCCTTTATCAATTTTCATTGTGTGATTATTAGTATGATTTGATTGGAGGAAATCACACAACAGCATAAACTAACAGACATAGGACACGTTAGTACCAACAACCTTTGTGTTCTGTAAACTAAAATGACTCATTTAGCCAGTGTCATTCGGTCGGTGTGAAGATTGATAAAACTTCATTTATTAGTCTGAAAGATCAGACAGCAATGTAAGGTACTAAAAAAATTCTAAATGTGTCCGCTGAAGCTGATACAGATTTATCTAGGTGTCTGTAAATGCAAGTCCCCCTAACCATGTCCACAAAAGTATATTGCTCACCTTCCTGCATCCCCTTGCTGCTTCTCCAAACTGGTGAAAGGCTGATGACCATCGACTGTAGCTGATATGCTGACCAGTTTAAAACACCTCTTGCACCACTTTGGAAAAAAAATCTAAACTATTCCTTTAATCTTAATTTGTGTCTCATACTATATTTTATTAGGTACAAGTGGGAAACTGGAACCCCGATTACAGTCCCTTGATTTGAAGAAAACCAAAGAAAAGCATAGTTTGAAATAATTAAAAGAATAAGGTATTGTTCCATGTACCAAAAGCGCATGATGATGCTGGGTAGATGTTCCTTTTTATTATTTTGATCAATTCTTGATGGAAATTTAATGAGAACTGTCTCTATTGTGCTCTTCTAATTTATTAAGGACTGATGTTGATGACTCATTCCACAACATGGACATTGGGATCCTCCTCGTTGAACCTGAAGGTGCCGTGCCTGCATCCTCCTTGCATCTTATTCCAGCCTCAATGAAAATCATCGAGGAACAAGTTGTGATGGACAACATTCAAAACCTGCCAAAACCTATGTGCATTCTTTTTGGACTTGCATACGCAATGCATCTCAACTACCCCAGATCTATGAAGTGCACATTCCAGTTCATTCAACTTACTTCTTGAGCTGGGCCAGTGAACTAAAACCAAAGTTAAAAACATTGAAAAACAAGCTTGCACTAAAAAGAAATGTTGCTTCGTGTTGTTAATGAACAGTCAAGGGCATTGGATGTGGCCACTTTATCAGGTTCACCTGCACAAAGTAATGCAGCAGCTCTGCAACAACTTCCAGTTTTTACTAAAGTTAATAATGTTCATTTTACAATGTTTTGAGAGACATGACTGTCCAGCCACTTGTGTTCAACATGACAAGATGAAAAAATGTATACTCAAGACTGCATTGTAATATCCAGTTGATGTCAGTTTGCTACAGAAACATTCAGCACTTCTAAATGTACAGTCAGTGTTGATGGTAAATGTAATCAGCTGAAGCTGTAAATTCAACCATGTGCGCGCATTAGTGCCATCATGAATCCACATCTACCATACTACTTGGAAGATGTGCTTTATACTACTTTAAGATTTTAAAAACCCGTAGTTCTCTTTTAGAGCAACATAACTTTTCACATATGTTGCAGCGTAGGTTTTATCAATCAATACAGGAAGTTATTGCTTCAGTTGATTACACTTACCAAAACAGAGACTGTAGCTTCTTTTAACACAGTTCAAATGTACTTTTTTTTAAGCTGAACATTTATAAGATTGTATCCTATTTTGTGTTCAGTGTTTCTCAAGGATGCTGATTAAAATAAAATAGTGGAACATTAAAACATTGTTTTTCTTCTCTTCCATGCAAGTTCATGTTGTATTCAATACAATTTGAAGATAAAAAAGGATAATTACATTAGATGAAATGCTATTATTTATGTTAACAAAAGATTATAAGTAGCTTTAAATAATGTTATATTGGTTATTTTATATATATATATATATATATATATATATATATATTATGTAATTTTAGCTTATTGTAATAATTTATTACAACTAGGAAGAAATTTATGTGAACTAATCAATTGTAGTAAAGACTTTTAAATGTGTTTACAAAGTTGTACTGAGGTTCTTTAGTTGACACAATTAAATGTTTCATCATTGTGTAAAAACTAGAATGGTTTAAGGCAACGGGTTTCCACGCAATTTTCTAGTAAAGTCTACTACTTTGGGTTAAGAGTGAATGCTGCTGTGGTAGCTGTACAGATGTCATGTCTGTGTCCGATGCAGGAATTGTTCCCAGGTCTTATGGTTTCCAGCAGAACGTTTGCCACAGGTGCGTGGAGGAACCGTGCAGCACTGCCAACAAGAATACATAGTTCAGCTTCTTATTTGTTTATTTGCATCCAAGATCCCAAATAAATGCTGCCAACTAGCAGCTGCTCTTCCTGGGGTCCATGTATGAAGCAGTAATACAAGAATTTACATTCAGAAAAAAAAAAAAAAACGAATTTACCTTCAGACAAATTAGTAATGGCAAAATTTACCCCCCAGCTCACCCCATGTTCCACGTCAGCCCACCCTTACAGGGTTGGATATAAAATACAATAAAAGATCTCTGCATGGATGAAGGCTCGTCACCTTCAGCTCAATCTGTCCAAGACAGAGCTCATTGTCTGTCCAGCCAATCCTTCCTTACCTCTGCAATTAATTGTGAAGCTTGACTCTGTCACACTTGTTCCTACATCTGCTGCCTGGAATCTGGGTGTCATGGTGTCATGGTGTTGCCTCGTACCTGTCGATATGCTCTCTACAACATCAAGAGAATCAGACGTACCTGACAGAACACATGACTCAACTTTTTGTTCAGGCTCTGGTCATCTCACGCGTCGATTAGTGCAGTTCCCTACTGGCAGGTCTGCCTGCATGCTCTGTTAAACCTCTGCAGATGATCCAGAACCAGCAGCGCGTCTGGTTTTTAACCAACCAAATGAGCTCATGTCACTCCGCTGCTAATCACACTGCACTGGCTTCCGGTCGCAGATCGCATCAAATTTAAAGCTTTGAGTTATTGTTTTGTAAGCCAAAAGCAAACAGCTACCATCTACCTTCACTCCCTAATCCAGACCTACACTCCCTCTCCACAGCTACGTTCCACCAGTGAAAGATGTCTCGTGTTACCATCAATACGTGGGACTAAATCACCAGCCAGACTCTTTTCCTCTGTTGTGCCACGATGGTGGAATGATCTCCCAAACTCTGTCCACTCTGCAGAGTCCCTGTCTACTTTTAAGAGCAAGCTGAAGACTCAGCTCTTCAAGGAGAACTTCCACTCCACTTCCAACTTTCCACAACTTGGAAAGTTGGAGATACTAGCCCAGTTCTTTGAAACAAACTTCATGGTATTAATTCTTTGTATTTTCACATAGGTGATATTATGGGGTGGGAAGGGAGAAAACAAAATAAAAGCCTGTAGTACTTCATGTAAGGATCTGCCTCTAACTGGACAGTCGACAGCGCCTTCCTACGATGTCCTTTACTGTTTGATTTTGTGCTTGTGTTGTTCTCACTCATATGTCGCTTTGGTTAAAAGCATCTACTAGATGACTGTAGAATAGAATAGAATAGAATAGAATAGAATAGAAAAGATTGCTGGAAAACACACAATCAAATACTAGCAAGACACAAAAACAGATGATTATGTCAGAATAAATCTATATCCACACAGAAAATACTAATCTAAAATCCCTACTATAACTATAAAATATAATACTATACATACACATATATATATATATATATATATATATATATATATATATATATACATGTATATATATCACTATAACTGTATAATTAAATCACTAACACTGGCTTTACTGGACCAACACGTTTCACCATCACAATAAAAACAACTGGAATAAGTTGCCATGGAAGTGGTGCCGTATACAACTGGTTTCTACATCGCCACAATCCCGTCATGGGAACGACCACATGACTCATCATGTCCTCACCTTGTCTACCATTGTCATGAATTTTTTTGCCATAAATGTTGAGGCTGAGAATGTGTTTTAGAAAATGTTATAAAACCACTATTTGGATGTGATAACAAGAAGAAAGGTTTATTTTTTATCAGAGGGAGACTTGTATGTGTTAGTAGTTTGTCTTTCACCGTGGCTGAAAGTCTTCACACATCTGCAAATCTCCATCTTCTTCCCTGTCCTTTCTTTTATCTGCTCTGTTTCTCTCCATCCTTTCTCATTTGATCATGTTTTAACCCCCCAGTCAGCGAGCCTTCAGGTGTCCTAAACGTCTTCACTCCCGTCCACCTTCATCACTTTTAACAACCTGAGTGGATTCATTAAATTTGCTCTGGATGTTTGGGGTCATTAATGGACCTGCCGTTGCGATGCAGGACAGGTTTCCCTCCCCTCCAAACCCAGAGAGAAGTCACCTGGGCAGATGGAATATTTATATCAGTACAGCAGCTGCATCTCGTCTGTGTCTATGCCAGGCCAGCTCACTTACAATCATGGTGTAGGTTACCATAGTTACACAGATAATGCTCACAGCTTGCCTCCAACATTTAATGGTCTGGGGGGCCATAAAATCTAATTTGATGCTTAAATGAACAAGTTAACATGTTGTTGGATGGAGTGCTGCTCTGTTTCTGTCTGCTTGCTGATTTTAATGCTGTGAACTTTTTTCCAGGATTAAATTTAATTTTAAACAGTATAAGATTAACATTGTCCATACAACAATGAGCTGAAACTACAAGCTCAAATCCTTATTTTCCTGGTTTTTATTGCTAAATGATTAATTTATGATGAACTTGCTCAGTTTCTCCTCTGGCTCAATACCAGCTTTACAACGCTGGAGTTGGACACTGGAAAACTTACGGAAACAAAAATAATAATGTAGTGACTTTTCAAGACTTACTTACTCAGTTTAATACCAACAGAATATAAACAACATGTTAAAACTGCAACATTTTATCATTTTATGAATAAACTGAGTTTATTTGGAATCTGATGGCAGGGTATCCAACAAACCAAACCTTTTGATTCCCTTCTGACCATTCTCTGCTTGGTTAATGACACTGTAATATATTTAGAGTCAATGACACTTTTCCCAATTTTTTTTTTTTTTAAATTACTAAAATTACAATGAATTTTAAAATGTAGAATAACTGATCGGAAATACTTTGCGTGAAATTATCATATGTTTCCATCTAAAAGAAGGAGATTGTGTACAATGTATAAAATTTGAAGTCTACAGTCTGTCTTTGCTGCTGATAAGCACCTGGGTTGCCTGAACCTCTTCCTCCACCTGTCTCGACTTCCTGAAAACGTGATCAGTTATGTTGTGTTAATTTAGTTTTTTGGTCCTGGAGTCCAACAGCTCATTCAAAGCAGCCTTTCTCAATAAAATCCTCTGAAACGAGGTCTACTTTATTTGGAGCAATGGGAATCCACAGACAAATTCTGATTTGGATCAAAGAACAGGACTCGGTCTGTCTGCAAACACAAGTCTAGGACCCTTTAAAACAGGACAAATTGACGAAGTGAACTAAAAAACAAGCTGTTTGTGAGTTTGGCGCACGCAACCAAAACATTCAATGTGGAACAACAGATGGTTCTGGACGGGAGAAAAAGCTCACAGGTCAGATATGGAAGACTTTGGTAAAACTTCTGCTAGAAATCTGATCAATTCAGACCATTATATGATGGACCTGGACCACTAGGATCTGATGAATCTGGACCACTAGGATCTGATGAATCTGGACCACTATGATGTGATGGACCTGGACCACTAGATCTGAAGAACCTGGACCCCTTGGATCTGATGAACCTTGACCACTAGGATCTGTTGGACCTGGACCACTAGGATCTGATGAATTTGGACCACTAGAATCTGATGAACCTGGACCACTGGGATCTAATGAACCTGGACCACTAGGATCTGATTGATCTGGACCACTAGGATCTGATGGACCTGGACCACTAGGATCTGATGAATCTGGACTTCTACGATCTAATCAACCTGGACCACTAGGAGCTGATGGATGTGGACTATGGGGATCTGATGAATCTGGACCACTGGGATCTGATGAATCTGGACCACTACGATCTGATGGACCTGGACCACTAGATCTGAAGAACCTGGACCGCTTGGATCTGATGAACCTTGACCACTAGGATCTGTTGGACCTGGACCACTAGGATCTGATGAATTTGGACCACTAGAATCTGATCAACCTGGACCACTGGGATCTGATCAACCTGGACCACTAGGATCTGATTGATCTGGACCACTTGGATCTGATGGACCTGGACCACTAGGATCTGATGAATCGGGACCTCTACGATCTGATCAACCTGGACCACTAGGAGCTGATGGATGTGGACTACGGGGATCTGATGAATCTGGACCACTAGGATCTAATGGATCACTGGGACCTGGACCACTAGGATATTATCAACCTGGACCACTGGGATCTGATGGGCCTGGACCACTAGGATATAATCAACCTGGACCACTAGGATATGATCAACCTGGACCACTAGGATATGATCAACCTGGACCACTAGGATCTGATGAACCTGGATCACTAGGATCTGATGGACCTGAACCACTAGGATCTGATGGACCTGGACTACTAGGATCTGATCAACCTGGACCACTAGGATCTGATGGATCTGGACCACTTGGATCTGATGGACCTGAACCACTATGATCTGATGAATCTGGACCACTAGGATCTGATCAACCCGGACCACTAGGATCTAATGGATGTGGACTACGAGGATCTGATGAACCTGGACCGCTAGGATCTGATGGACCTAGACCACTAGGATATGACTAATCTGGACCACTAGGATCTGATGGACCTGGACCACTCGGATCTGATGGACCGGGACCACTAGGATCTGATAAATCTGGACCAGTAGGATCTGATCAACCTGGACCACTAGGATCTTATTTACCTGGACGTCCATTTTCTTTTAAAATGACATAATTTCACATCCCACCACTGTAGGGAGTCAGAGAGCAAAAATAAATTCTCCATCCATCCATTACCTGCTTATTCCGATGCAGAGTCGCAGTGGTTGGAGTCAATCCCAGGAACCAAGCAAGAGGTATGTACACCCTGAACTGGTCGCCAGTCCATCGTAGGGCTGTTCTTGCCATCAGGGCTTTAACGAACTGAATAGCTTGTTTGTATGAAATAAACATTTTAAAGTGCCATTTTACTCCTCTTTATTCCAGTTATGTGCTACATTACCACACTGAGCTATGGAAAAACTCCTGCATTTAAACAGCTTTCAATGGGAACCTCGGCATGGTGACGTGAAAGGCCTGCAGTGTGAGAGGAGATCTATGAATTTCAATCCTGACAGCAGTGATACTTACAAACGCAGATACAGCAGATACACCCATCTTCATCCAGGGCATGCAGCGTTTCACATGGTGAACTGGGATTTCGCTCATCCGGAGTCTGCTGCTCTCTGGGGAAGTTTTCATCCAGTCTTCACCATTATTGCCACCTCAAAGGCTACTGAACATGTGTGGTATTTTAAACACAAGAATACTGCTTTTTGTGAAATGAACCTTTATATATTGACATATTTCTATTTTACTTGTTTTTCTGTGGTATTTTATGTAACTAGTTGCACACGTATATGTAGCCCTGTAGTAATTAGGGGGCTAAAGTAAAACCTATTTGAGTTTATTTAGTCACGATAGCATCATAAAGTAAAAGTTTATTTACTTTTTATTGCTTTATTTGTAAAAAGACACAAATGCATTTGTTATAAATGTCTTTCACTGTTGTTATTTTATTCAGACATGAAGGGTTAAGAATATTATTTCGTTAAAATAATAATTTTTAAATTGTATTTAGTCTGGCGACACTTCCGGGTTGTTTTCCGCATCCGTAATTCTATTGGTTTGGAGATGTAGTCGCTCACCTTTGTGCCTTTTGATTGGTAATCAAAGTGAGGGGGAGGGACTAACGAGGGGAGAGCGAAGGGTGAGGGTGGAGGAGAGAGCGGACTGGGGAAAAGAGACGTGGAGGAAGAAGAAAGTTTGCCGCGTGGAGTTTAACACGATACAAAGAGCCTTCTTGCTTAAAGTGTGCGAGAGGGAGAAAAAGGGCTGGAGCTCGTACGTTTTACGAGTGGGAAGACGTGGATTCAGACTCGAAGCAGCGCGAGGACATTCGGGAAAGGAGTCTCAAGGAGGAAAAAAAGGCGCGCGAGAAGGCAGTTAATGGCGGACAACGCAACCCGCCTGACGTCGCACAGATTCGCCATTCCACGGTCGGACATTTCAACGCACTCAATGTTTTGCAAGGGATATTTCAACGCACTCAATGTTTTGCAAGGAATATTTCAACGCACTCAATGTTTTGCAAGACTTACAGGCCGGCAACGTGTTTTTTCCTGAGACTTCGGATCCGTGAGTTCAGTACCTGCACGCTTGTGTGTGTGTGTGTGTGTGGGCCCACGACCGACGGTTAAATTGGTTTGATGTGGTTTAACGTTGGTTTATATTTGTATGTGTAAGACTGTGGATACTGATGGTATTCATGCAGGTACACAGAAATAAGAAACCATTGAGTTAAAGACACTTTATTGTGCAGATTGTAGGCTTTAAACCAGCTCAAATATTTTGTTTATTTGCTTTATTTTATGGTTAAATTTTTATGTTTACCAGCTCGGCCTACTGTTCCTGTTGACAAAATTGGGTTCTTGTTCAATAAAGGCCAGGCAGTTTGTTCAGCTTTAAATCATCTCCGGGTCATATCTGTGCGAGAAACATTTTATTATAACCTTAGTTTACTTTTAAGTTTGGAATAATCCACTTTCAGGTGCACCTTCTTGGTATCCACCTTTTATTTAAAACGAACCCAAGCACCCGCTACTCCCATAGGCAAGAGAGACTGAATGGGTGCTACATATACTTTTCTGTGATTGGTGAATATGTAATGTAAGTACTTTCTTGTCAACTCTAAGAACTACAAACATAGGAGTACAAACATAGCAGCACTGCTGAAAAAGGCTCTACTTCCTGAGAGTTCTCAGGAAGAATAACATCCCACGAAGACTGTTGGTGTCCTTTTACCACTGCTTGATTGAGAACATCCTAACGTACTGCATACCCATCTGTTTCAGTAGCAGCGCATCAGCTCAAAAGAAGTCCCTCCAGAAAGTCATCTACACAGCTCAAAAGATCATTGGCTGTACTCTTACCACACTGAAGGAACTACATGGCTCCCGATGCCTCAAATAGGGCTTTTAGACCAAAGAAGAACTGGTACTGGTGCTATAGCCAGTGCTTAGGTGGTTCAGCACTGCTAGCAAAGAATCGGTTTTGGTTTTGACCGAAAGAGTCTGGTCAGTGTCACCCAGAACATAATTCAGGATCTGGAAATGTTGGATTCTTTTGGGTTTTTCCTTGCTGCTGCATCCCAGCTCCTTTTTCTGGTCTCTAGACATCTTTTTTCAAATTTGTTAAACTAATTTGCGGTAATATTATTATTGTTATTATTACTGCATTACTCCATCACTATAACTCATTTAATCTTATAGATTATGACAGAATGACAGAAAGACATATTGCATCAACCAAGTTTTCTTCTGTTATTGTTTTTGGTAGGATTATATATAAGTTTATGCTTCAACCCATTCCTTTTGAACCATTTTTCATATGCTTTTTTTTCATTTTTTTTTTATATGACATTATGTAAAAAAAAAAAAAAAACAAAAAACCCAACTTTCTAAACCAATAACAAAAAAACCCCCAAAACTTTAAACGCTCATATTTTGGCCAGGTAGCCCTGCAACTAGCTGCTGATGCACACGACATGAAGCGGTTCCAAATTCTGGCCTAGCTAAGAGATGATGCCAGGGTAGAACCGGTTTTGAGAACCAGGAGCTGGTGTTCATGCCAAAAGCCATGTCGAAAGCCAAAGAACAGGTGCCAAGTCTGGCTCTGGCCCTGAACCAGCTCTGGAACCAGCTCTGTCGAAAAGCCCCCAAACAGGCTCAGAACATTATTAGGGACCCCTTCCATCCTGGCCACCATCTTTTCGAGCTGCTGCCGACAGGAAGAGGGTACAGATTCATAAGAGCACTTACTAACAGACTAAAGACAATTTCTACCCGATAGTGGTGAAAACCCTGACTGAGGCATGGTTGATGTTTTATCGTGTGGTTTGTGATGGTCTGAGTGAATGCACATGTTCATCTGTTGTCTATTGCACACTGTGAAGGAAAGCGTGTTTAAATGTCATTTTACACTGTACACTGACAATAAAGTTTTATTCTTTATTCTTCTTCATTCTTGAAAATTATACAAATGCATCCATCTTGGATTTGAGCATGGCAAGCACCCTCTTATAAAAGACTGGTCCTTTGAGAACATCTGTGGGAAATGCTGTGGTTCTACGAGTAACTGAGCTATTTGGGGAGACTTTTGCATTTATCTGCAGCTCTAGGCAGCTTTTCATTAACTGATCCTTTCCACACGCATCTCTGTAGTCTCCTCATCGTCCATCATCTGTGGAGAGGAAAGCTGATCAGCAGGAAGCGGAGGAAACCTTCCTCATGGACTGGAAATAATAACTCTGACTTTTAATGCAGAGCCAGTGCAAAGAAGCTAAAGATTTACAATGAAAGCCAACTTTAAACAAGAAAGAATATCAAGCACTAAAAGCAAATTTAAAATGAGCAAGGTAGCGCTAAAACACAAGGCAGCATCCAGAGGGGAACACAACGCCACCAACAAAAAAGGCCAACCAGCCATCAATGGTTTGTAGCAACAATGATACAACTGGGAGCAAATGGAGAAGACCCAGAACAGGACCGTCCGCAGGAACACCACCAGCCAACACGTTCTGGGCTCTGGAGAGTTCAGCAGCAGGGACAGTGAATGCCATCTGCCTCTTACAATACACACACACCACGCTGAGTGGACGGCCAAAAGTCTCCCTGTAGTCACATGGACTTGACCTCGACCCCATCATGGGGTGGAAAGCTGGGAAAAGAAGTTCAGAAATGAATATGAAGATGGAGATCAGAAAGATGCAATGAAAGCATTAAAAGTGAGGAGATTTTTAAATCAAAACCCTACAAGCGTGCAGGAGGAATAATATGAGGATAGGAGTGACGCGTTCTGCTGCTGAACTTCTGCTATTCATTCTGGCAACAGAATTTCAACTGATTGTGGAATAAACCAGGTAGGAGAAAATTATAGCATTCACTAAGTGACAAGAGCAAGTGTAACAATAGCATGACGGAAGATCATAGACTGTACAGAAAAGATGGGCGGAGCTTCCATGACATCACCCGTAGGTTTCTGAAGAGCTGAATTGAAGCTCATTGGGTGGTTCCTACCATCGCCGTCTTTGCAGCATTGTCTCGCGTGTCGTCTCTTCCAGAAAATACAAAAATGAGCAAAGAGGTAGAGCTTTAACCGGCTAAAAACTACGGTTGTTCTACATTCCTCTTTCTTGAAACACAAGATCAGGTACCTGTCAATCAAAAGGACACACTTCTAGATATGCCAAATTTCAATATGAAAATACTATAAAACTGAGGAGTTTGATAAAAAAAAAAGTTCATTACCCCACAGTTATCATGAAGGTAAACGTATTAAACCTTAAAAGGCAGGCCGTAAACATGTTTATTTCTGCTGTGAAGTTGGTCTTTTTAACATGGGAGTCTATGGGGATTTGTTCTGTTTTGGAGCCCCTAGTGGCTGAAGGGGGAACTGCAGTTTTATGTACTTCTGCATAGGCTTCACTTTTAACCGCCAGAGGGTGCTTAAGTTTCTCAAACTTCACAGAACACTTAGAAGAACAAATAAATAATCTGGAGTCGACACTTCGATATCAGTCAGTATAATTACTGGTGACTTTATTTAACTCTGAGTAATTTAACTCGAGAGGATGACAACCAGATTTAAATGATTCAAAGACCTTTTCGCCTGAGTTAGTTATGGAGACGTACAGAACTATTGAGTGAAATTTGGGTAACCTTTGGCCTAAAGTCCTGATCAGCAGTATCCAGTGAAACAAAACCAAAGTTGGAGGATTTCACTCCATGGAAATAAACATAAACATTCTGAGTTGGCAGGCTTCATTATATCAATCACTTTCTGATGGAAATTTTTAAGTTGTTGCTAGGCAACAGACACATGCAGCAGCATTTAGGTTTCATGCAAAACAAATGATTCCAGTTGAGCCTATCTGAACTTTATTTTCAACGGGTGGTCTGTAGTCATCCATCTTCATCTGTGGCAGATCCAGGGGTGGGGGGGAGCTGGTTTCTTCTTCTGTGGTGTCTGATGGACATGAAGCTGACCAGCCATACTGTCACCCAGATGTTTTTCACTGTTTTCACAGCATTCTTTATTTATTCTATAGTAATTTAGAAGAAGACGCTTTTATCCAAAGTGACTTACCTACATACTCATATCCCGACAGGCACATCAGGGTTCAGTGTCTTGCCCAAGGACAGTTCAGCACATAGTCAGGGGAAGCCTGGTATTGATCTACCAACTTTCCAGTTGAAAGACAACTGCTCTTCCTGCTGAGCCACACCTGGGACTCTTAAGCTTCTTGATTATTTGGTTTTCTGGCTTTTTTATAACTTTATTGAAACATTTATTGAAACATAGTGTGGACGAGCAGTCAGTCTGAATCCAGTCTTCGCTCGCTGATGATGGTTCATAAATAACAGCTATGTTCTGGTTCCAGTGGTGTTTGGACTTTTTTTTCAGGTGTGTTTCTTCTTTCTTTAATGCTTCCTGCTGTAATGTTTGAATGTTTTTATATGAAACACTTTGAATTGTCTCGAACGGTGCTTTAAGTGGGGTGGTACGCAGCGGTACGCAGTACCGGCACTTTTCAGTTCTATCCCTTTGCATACCGGGACTACTTTTTACAGCGTATGGTGCACATTTCTTCACTTTCTTCAGCAATCAGTATACCCTCCTATGACTTCACCACATATTACAACTTATATTTGTTGATTTTAATTTTAAAAAAAAAAGTCTCCTCAAAAGAAATGTATTAAGAGCGGTTTAGACGCACAACGCTTGCTGTAGCCCAACGTCACGCCACACGTCATGTTGTTCACTCGCTTCTGTGTTTGAAGTGGACGTGCTTTGAATGAGAGGACAGGTGGAGAAAATAAACTATTGCAGCTGTAAAGTTACAAACTGGAGCAGAGTTGAGTGATGACAGTAGTACTACTTAACAGTCATTTACTACAATAGTACTACTTAACAGTCATTCACTACAGTAGTACTACTTAACAGTCATTTACTACAATAGTACTAAACAGTCATTCACTACAGTAGTACTACTTAACAGTCATTTACTACAGTAGTACTACTTAACAGTCATTCACTACAGTAGTACTACTAACAGTCATTCACTACAGTAGTACTACTTAACAGTCATTTACTACAGTAGTACTACTTAACAGTCATTCACTACAGTAGTACTACTTAACAGTCATTTACTACAGTAGTACTACTTAACAGTCATTTACTACAGTAGTACTACTTAACAGTCATTTATTACAGTAGTACTACTAACAGTCATTTACTACAGTAGTACTACTTAACAGTCATTTACTACAGTAGTACTACTTAACAGTCATTTACTACAGTAGTACTACTTAACAGTCATTTACTACAGTAGTACTACTTAACAGTCATTTACTACAGTAGTACTACTAACAGTCATTTACTACAGTAGTACTACTTAACAGTCATTCACTACAGTAGTACTACTTAACAGTCATTCACTACAGTAGTACTACTTAACAGTCATTTACTACAGTAGTACTACTTAACAGTCATTTATTACAGTAGTACTACTTAACAGTCATTTATTACAGTAGTACTACTAACAGTCATTTACTACAGTAGTACTACTAACAGTCATTTACTACAGTAGTACTACTTAACAGTCATTCACTACAGTA
Organism: Telmatherina bonti; assembly: GCF_933228915.1. Lineage (NCBI taxonomy): Eukaryota > Metazoa > Chordata > Actinopteri > Atheriniformes > Telmatherinidae > Telmatherina > Telmatherina bonti. Next base: position 5,482,623 of record NC_136610.1, read on the forward strand.
GTACTACTTAACAGTCATCCACTACAGTAGTACTACTTAACAGTCATTCACTACAGTAGTACTACTTAACAGTCATTTACTACAGTAGTACTACTTAACAGTCATTTATTACAGTAGTACTACTTAACAGTCATTTATTACAGTAGTACTACTTAACAGTCATTTACTACAGTAGTACTACTAACAGTCATTTACTACAGTAGTACTACTAACAGTCATTTACTACAGTAGTACTACTTATAGTCATTTACTACAGTAGTACTACTTATAGTCATTTACTACAGTAGTACTACTTAACAGTCATTTACTACAGTAGTACTACTTAACAGTCATTTACTACAGTAGTACTGCTAACACTCATTTACTACACCAGACAATGAAGGTCAGATGCTGCAGACTAAGTGTACGTCTGGTCAGTATTTTGAGTTTTTGAAGATTATTTCTAGATTAAAGATAATATTGCTCAGTGTTATGGACCAGGCCTGATGTTACAAAAAAACTATTTCACAGAGGAAAGGTGTAATAGTAATACACTGTTAAATTAGTCTGGTAATAAGCTAAATAAGTCTAAATGTAGAACTTTTTATGTTTTTAACCCTTTCATGCATAGTGGCCCTGTCGTGGACACCTATTTACAGGCTTTTTTCTTGCATATTCATGAATGAGGATGGTATTTTTGTAAATAAACCACTTCAATGTTTTCTTTTTTACAAAAATGTAAAAATGTTGCATTGTTTTATCATTATTTCATGCATGAAAGGGTTAATAAACTTTAAGTGAATGTATTTACTTTTCAGGATTAATTTTAATGTCCAGCAATGAGGCTTCAAGTTCATAAGTGTCTCCATGGTACTTTGAATTTGGCAAATTACAATTTGGATTTGATTTAGAACTTGCTGTGTTTGTTTTGTGTCATTTCTGTGCAATAAAACTATTAATCTATTAATAAAGTATCACCATGTTTTTGTCCTATATTTGCAAAACAAACTGACAGCAGATCATTCAGAAAGTACCACCACTTATTTTGTTCCACTTAAAGCACTGGTCTTGTACATGAAATGTGCAACAAATAAACTGGCCTTGCTTTACTGATTGCAGATATGTGCAGCCTTGTTTACACATACTGTAGGTTCAGCTGTTAATAATCCATCACACAGAAGTGTGGCTGCCCCGTGATAAACCCAACACCTCCATGGGCTGATAAAGACAGGACAGAGGACCGGTGCTCAACACTGTGCCAAGGGATGATACAAACCCTAACCTTGCTGCTGAGTCGGGACTAGAGGATGATGTTTACAAAGACATGTAAATCCGGACAGATTTAATCTGTTCGGGCTGGCAGGACTGTGGACAGAGGAAAAAGTAAAAGTACAGGATGGCTGGAAATAATAGCTGGTGTTATTCAGATGGAGGAAAAACAGCTGTTTGCAGAGGATGTTTTTATATGTTAGGCTTATTTTCTTCTTTAAAAAATTATAATAACATATTTACTTATTTTCCTTTTATAAATTCATAATGTGCAACAAGTTGAGTTGCAGGTTGCATGTTTTTATGAAATGAAATGAAAAATACTTTATTAATCCCCAAAGGGAAGTTCAATATTGTAGTATATATAATAATAATTAACTTGAGGAGGTCTTGTTCTGGAGGCTGATGGCTGCTGAAAGGAATGATCTTCTGTATCTTTCAGTCTTACATCGGACCTGAAGAAGCCTCTCACTGAACACACTTTGTTGTTTCATCACTGTGTTGTGGAGAGGGTGTGAAGAATCCTCCATCATCTTCATCAGCTTGTGCAGCATTCTTCTTTGGACAATCAGCTCCAGCGGCTCCAGAGTTACTCCAAGCACAGAAGCAGCTTTCTGGATCAGTTTGTTGATTCTCTTCAAGTCTCTGGTTCTGATGCTACTACCCCAGCAGATGCTGCAAAGCTGACTGCACTCTCCACAACAGACTTATAGAAGATAAGCAACATCTTGGTGCAGACGTTAAACCATCTCAGCTTCCTTAAGAAGTACAGTCTGCTCTGACCTTTCTTGTAGATGTAGTCAGTGTTGCATTTCCAGTCCAGTTTGTTTTCCAGCTGAACTCCAAGATACTTGTATTCCTCCACCACCTCCACCTCCTCTCCCAGGATGGAAACAGTGCTTTGTTTATTCTTCTTCCTCCTGAAGTCAACAATCATCTCTTTTGTTTTGGTGCTATTTAATATGAGATGATTGTCACCGCACCATTTAACAAAGTGACTGACCAGTTCTCTGTACTCTGCTTCTTGTCCATCCCTGATACACCCCACAACTGCAGAGTCATCAGAGTATTTCTGCAGATGGCAGGACTCAGAGTTGTACTGGAAGTCTGAGGTGTACAGAGTGAAGAGGAATGGCCAGAGTACAGTTCCTTGTGGTGCACCAGTGCTGCTGACCTCCATCTCAGACACACAACCTTTCAGTCTCACAAACTGGGGTCTGTTTGTGAGGTAGTCATAGATCCAGGTGGTTGTGGAGGTATCCACCTGGAATTTATGGAGCTTCTCACATAACAAAGCAGCTGAATGGTATTAAAAGCACTTGAGAAATGAAAGAACATGACCCTCAGAGTGCTGCCTGAATGGTCCAGATGAGAGTGTGCTCTCTGGAGCAGGTATATGATGGCATCTTCAACCCCAAGTCCATTACAATATGCAAACTGGAATGGGTCCTGAAAGGTGTTTACTTGCTTGTTGAGGTGAGCCAGTAAGAGTCTCTCCAGGACTTTCATGATGTGAGATGTCAGGGCAACTGGTCTGTAGTCACTTGGTTCAGCTGGTTGTGGTTTTTTAGGCACTGGAACAAGGCAGGAGGTTTTCCACAGCACTGGGACTCTATTTTGTCTCAGACTGGTGTTGAAAAGGTGCTGGAGAATCGGACATAGTTGTTTTGAGCAGGTCTCGAGAACTCTGGGACTGACACCATCTGGACCTGCAGCCTTGTTCTGGTTCGGTTTCTCAAGTTGCTTCTTAACCTGATTGCAGGAGACAAACAAGGTGGAGGTCTCAGGATGTCCTGATGTGGAGGGAGATGAAGCTGGTCCATCACTGAGCTGCAGGGTGACAGATTGGAGGCGTGACAGGAAAGCAGTGGGCTTATGGAGGGTGTGTGGTCTGTTGGGCTGGAGGTAGGGGGTGAACTGAACCTGCTGAAGAATATGTTCTGCTCATTAGCTCTGTCCAGACCTCCATCAGGCTGGTCCCCCTTTAACTTGAAGCCGGTGATCTTCTTCATTCCAGACCACACATCCCTCACGTTATTCTGGTGGAGCTGACTTTCTAACTTCTTCCTGTAGTCCTCCTTGCACTTCTTAGTTTGTGTTTTAAGTTGTTTTTGTGTTGCCCTCAATAACTCCCTGTCTCCATCCCTGAAGGCTTTCTTTTTGATGTTCAGCAGTTTTTTCAGGTCACTGGTGATCCAGGGTTTGTTACTGGGGAAGCACCTCACTGTTCTTGTTGGGACGATGCTGTCCACACAGAAGTTTATGTAATCTGTCACACACTCAGTCATGGCGTTGATGTCGTCTCCATGAGGTTCACAGAGGACGTTCCAGTCTGTAGCCTCAAAGCCTCCTCTAAGAGCATCTTCAGCTTCAGCAGACCAGATTTTGATAGTCTTTGTGATGACTGCTGAACGATGGGCTTGTAGGTGGAGGTGAGAAGAACCAGATTATGGTCAGATCTTCCTAAAGGAGGCAGGGCAGAACAACTGTATTCATATTTGCATAAAATAAGTTCAAGATCTTATTTTCTCTGGTGGAACAGCTGACAAACTGCTGGAATGTTGGAAGAGTTGCAGAGACGAAGACGTATTTGAAGTCTTCAGAGATCACCATGAATGAGTTTGGATGCTGTGTTTGTAGCCGAGCAACGACGGAGCTGATGACATCACAGGCTGTGTCTGGTGCGGTACCAGGTATTATATAAACCGCTACCAGAATAACACAGGTAAACTCTCTGGGTAAATAATATGGATGGAAGCTCACAGCTAACAGTTCCATGTCCCTTGTGCATATCTTCTCCTTGACCGTAACATGTCCAGGATGACACCAACGCTGGTTAACCAGCACTGCAATTTCACCACCCTTTAGCTTTCCGCTGTGTTGTCTACTGCGGTCTGCACGGACCGTTTTAAAGCCCGGTACAGACACATTACACTCAGGGATGTGTTCATGCAGCCATGTCTCGGTGAAAGACTGCACTCTCTGTATTCTTTCTGAGACCTTGTTAGCATCTCGAGCTCGTCCGTTTTGTTAGCTAGCGATCTCACATTATCCATGACGACGGTTGGGAGAAATGGTTTAAATCTCCATCTCCGTCTTCGTTCTCTGACTCCTGCTCTGCATCCTCTCCTCTTTCTTTTCAACTCCATCAGGATTTGATGTGGTGTTTCGCTGATAATCCTGATTTGGGAGAGGTTAATCAGTTGATCCCGATTGTAAACAAGTCTTTTGTTGCCATGGAGACTCATCATAACAAGCCTTGAAAGAGCGAAAATATGAAAAAAAAAAAATCCTCCTTGCAGCACACCCTCCGAACGGGCATGAAATCCGGACAAAATACCTAATTTGAGGTAGTATCTATGCAAGAAGACTTTGTACTTAAAAAAAAAGAAAAAAACATCAAGATAGCAAGTCAGACCCACTACAATCTGCTGCCAACAGACAGCGCAATCTGCAATTTTATGTTGCATCGACAGGTCGGATCCAGATTTTACACTGGTTATATCAGTGTGTCGGGTTAGGTCGTCCTAATGGTTTGATAAAACTGGACCTGTGCAGGACGAACTGGTGGAAGCAAACTATGGCCTAACGGGGACCAATCAGAAGCAGTGTGAACGTGTCCTTAAACTGCGACTGAAACATGCAGTTTTGAGCCATATGTGATTTACATGTTGATCATGAAAAACTGTTCCACATGTTTGGACATGTGCATGTGCTTGTGGAGCATGTGTGGGTTTTTTAATGGGATGCTTTTGCCTCTAAACTCCGACGTTTCCATTAATCAGGACTGATGCTCAAGTTTAAATGTCTAAATTATAGAAAAGCTCCTGGATCAGATTTTAAGGAGCCTTCTTTTTTTTTTTTAAAAGTGGTTGCTGATTTTGTTGCACAGTCTCTTACAATACTTTTTAATTGTTCAATTGAAAGTAAAGAAATTTCATCAGCTTGGAAGTCAGCTTTTGTGGTTCCCCTTTAAAAGGAGGTGATCCAGCAATTTTAACCTGTGTGTGTGTGTGTGTGTCCTGTCAAAAATTCTTGAATCTCATGTGTGTGATTCAATTCAGTTCAATTCAATTCAACTTTATTTGTATAGCGCCACTTCACAACAATGTTGTCACAGTGCACTTTACATACACGAATTAACATACACATCATTTCAAGCCAATTCATACATATCCTATAATAGAAACCAACTGATTGCATCGAGTCATGTCTTCAATCCAATCCCCCACCCTAAGTATGCATGCGGCGACAGTGGGAAGGAAAAAACTCCCCTTTAACAGGAAGAAAACCTCCGGCAGAACCCGGCTCAGGGAGGGCAGCCATCTGCCGCAACTGGTTGGGGTGGAGACAACAGGAAAGACATGTACTTATTCAGGAAGACCTGTGGAAAAAAAACTTAAAAATCATCTTAAAGAATTTTTATATTCAAATGGGAAATTGTGATGTTGCTGTAATTGGTACTTTTTGCTGCCTCTTGGCTAGGACTCCCTTGAAAAAGAGGTTTTTAATCTCAATGGGACTTTCCTGGTGAAATAAAAATCAAATTCTGATTTGGATGGAATGAAGCAGTATTCTGATGCTGCAAAATAAAAGACTAAAATAGGCACTGGGTTCATCCTGTTCTAGAAAAGAAAGGAAATCTTCAGGATCTTAAGCTGGACCATGGCCGCTTCAGGATGGACTTTAGGACATCTGTGGGACAGCTGGAGGATCTGCTTTAGCAGCAGCTGCTCGCTTGAAGAAGCAGAGAAGAAATAATAAAGCTGCTCGGCCATGATGATACATAGTTGAAATAAAATGGCAGGGAAAGTGGCGCCTGCATAACTCGCTGAGCTAACATCAACATGGCTTCTCTGATTGGTTGATTATATATCTTTATCTATATATTAGGAAAAATCAAGCTCAACTAAAAAACATTCACAAAATTGCTGGAGGGAATTTCATCACTGATGTGAACATTCATGCTGATTTTACATTGACTCAATAAAAAAATGTTACCATGCAAAACTTATTCAGGGCAGGTGTGTAAAAAGGCTTTTAGTCCCAATCTCTGGTTAAAACTTTCAGTTTTGAGAGAGTTGCATAATACATATATCACACATTTTACTCCTCATTATAATAACCAATGTAGCCATGTCGCTTATCGTGTACAAGAAATAAAGAGAAAAGAATAATTTACTGTGAATGAACCCAGTATTAAACAGTTTTATAAAATAAACTTAATTTATATTTTCTTAAAACATATCAATATTACATGTTTTTTACACTTACAGATTCACTATCATTTTACACTAGACATTATTGGTCTATGTGTATTTTACGTATTAAAGCCAGTCAGTCAGTCAATTTCTTTACGCTTGTCCGATGAAGGGTCACAGGGAAGCTGGAGTCTATCCCAGCAGTCACTGGGCGGGAGGCAGGTACACCTGGACAGGTCGCCAGTCCATCACAGGACCACACAAAGAGACAAACAACCACTCACACACACTACTAGGGACAACATAGAGTAACCATTAACCCAGAGGTTTCCAAACTTTTTCTGCAGGGTCCCCTTTTCCTCAACGACAATAATGTCAAGTCCCCCCTCTCGTCACATGAATTAAAGAAAGATACTGAGAAATATCATCAGTTTGGTGGCTGTATTACAGTTAAAACCATGTCAGTGTCAGTATTATTATCCATTTTGCTGGTCTGATAACCCTGGGACCCATTGGGAAGTCCGCCCCCAGTTTGGGAACCACTGAATTAACCTCACATGCATGTGTTTGGACGGTGGGAGGAAGCCGGAGTACCCGGAGAGAACCCACACACACAGGGAGAACATGCAAAGTCCACACAGAAAGGCCAATACCATGCAGTATTAACAAATTACAGGAAAAACGCTGAAATAATATTAAAGAATAAAACTGTGATGGATTTTTTTAACAGTGTAGTTAGCAGGGTAAAGATGAGACAAGCAGTCACAAGCTGCACTGCCCAAACATTTCACACAAAACCAGCCATATAAGACTTAATCTGCCTCTGCGCTCTTCTCCAGCATTGTTTGTAGCTGCCCACCTAGCATGCAATGTTAGCTCATTGCTAATTAGAATGACAACAGCGTGGCAGCACGGCCGCATCCACACAGTGACAGACTTCAAAGGCATCAATGTCAACAAAACAAGGAGAAGACAGAGGAAATGCATAATTCACACACATAATTTCATTTGGGCACACACATGTTCAAACACACGTTTAGCCATTTGTCCAGAGCACACATCGGAGAATGTAAGTCCGATTATAGATGCAAATCTCAGAGGAGAAGAAAATGTCTAACAACTCCAGCGAGATGGAAAGAATGTTAAAATAATGCATCTTTCATGAGTTGGACCCCCAGCCTCTGAGTCCTTTGATGGACCAGCTGGCCAACAAAGCTAGTTAGCCTTCCCCCAGTGGAGTCTGTATTTTCCTCACTGTTAGCCTGTGCAGCACATCTGGGAACAGGTAGAGGTTTGATTCCACCTTCTCTTCTCTCCGAACACACCATCACCCAAAGGAAGGTGTTTGTGTGTGAACAGACTGAAGGGAGCAGAGCTATATGCATTCATTTCATGCTCATTGCAGCCTGTTTTCAGAGAGCTTGCAGATGTGTAGCCAAACACAGAAGGAGCAGCTCCACTGTTAACTGTGGCAAAAGAAAAGTTTGTAACGTAGGTTTAGTTTAGTTTATTTAGGATCCCCATTAGCTGTAGCAAAACTACAACTATTCTTTCTGGGGTCCGGCACAATTATAACATCAAAACAAAAACTTGTAAAAGTTACACAGCACACACAGTCACAACAGCACTGCTGTTAAATCCGGGAATACAAACTATTTACTTATTCAAATCCATCTCTTTACATCCATTTTTACATACTAAATGGATGCATGTCATGTTCATTCATGTCATATCCAGTACTTTACCATAATATATCGTATCATATAAGCTGTTTACTGTAATACATACTCTATTCATGCACAGAAATATACTTACTCATAATTGGAAATCAACTGATATATTTGATCATCTATAATACAAATCTTCTAGTACACCTCTTTCCACACTATCAATTTGTTTACTCTATTACACATACATTTGTATTTATTATACTTTTATCACCAAACTCTTATAATTATGATTTATATAGATACCTGTACTTTTGAGAAATAGTAGAGAATTCCATATGTTCATGCCTCTATACATAACTCTTATTTTTATGGCATCTGATTTTGCTTTAGGCAAGCTAAAATTTCCATCTTTTGCATGTCTTGTGGTATATTCGTGATTTCCGGCACTAAAAGTAAGGTTATTAAATAAAATAACAGGTAGTGTTAATACAGATGTATTTCTAATTACAACTGTCAATGAATATAAAGAGTCTATTTTTGACCAAAATCCAGTTGTTTCTTATGCATTGTGATGATATTTGTCCTTAAATCACACTTCAGTGCCATTCGGGCAGCTCTGTACATGTTGTAGTCAGTCTAACACAACACTAGGTAACGTAGTATGAGAAGAAGCAAAAAATTGTTTTCAGCAAAGGACAGAACAGCAGTATCTCCTTCATTTGTCCATAAAAAACATCATTCTTCTCTGCCAAAGATGTCTGGCAAGTTTCTAATGGGTGTGACCCACATATGCAACTCTGCTGCTCATCCCAGAAAAACATTTTACATGTAAATGTGGAAAAAAAACAGACTTTCAAGCAGTATCAGTATCATTTACGTATGCCGTCTGGTTTCGTTAATAAAAACAGTTGATTACTGAGTTGATTAGACAATAATTCGGCCCAGAATACATATATATATATATATATATATCCCCCTACAGAAAACATATTAAGGACATGTGAATACTGTAAAAACACTGGTAAATCATATGTTTTTAAGTGGTTAACATGTGATTTACACATAAAGAACATGAAAAATACATGTAAATCACATGTGGTTCACATGTACCATGTTTCACGCACTTGATTCACATGTGATGATTTCCATTTGAATGACGTATTTGACACACATTGTGGCCATGTTATTCACATTGGAACTATTAGTTTTCTACTTTGTATGATCTGTAGCACTAAGGAAGATAAGGACATCATATTTCCTTGTTTTGTCTTTGTAATGATGCATTGTGTGACATGAATAAAAGAAAGAACCATGTGCACTTCATCACTGAGGGCTTGTCCGATGATGAGGATATTTACTGTCGCTGTATGTTCAGGTTCATGCTGGCTCTGAGGTTTTACTGTTGCATAGGAATGTCAAACTGACTATTTCTTCACTCCTCTGTACACGGCTCTCCTCTGTGTGTTTGCTTTTCTTTAAAAACCGTCATTACTCCTGAGGTTACAGTAATTTCTTTGATTAAAGCTTCATCTTCTTTACAAGCTTTTTTTCTAGATTTTACAGGAAGCTAATGAAAGAGAAATAATATTAATCAGACCTTTAATGCCTCAGCTCAAACGCTTGATAAGCCAGACGTCACCCAGCTGATGAATACAGAATATCACAATAGTAGGCTAACTTGAAGCTACTTGTAGCATTAGCTAAACAATGCAATGAAATAACAAATAGCTACATTAGCATGCTACTTTAAAGCCCATATTTTAAAAGAAACAACAAAAATGAACCAACAATATTCAGTTTTGTCAGAACATATCAGCTAAAGTGAACACTGATCATTTTATTGTCAGGCTAACTTGAAGCGACTTGTAGCATTAGCTAAACAATGCAATAAAATAACAAATAGCTACATTAGCATGCTACTTTAAAGCACATATTTAAAAAATAAATGAATTAACAATATTCAGTTTTTTCAGAATATATCAACTAAAGTTAACACTGACCATTTTATTATCAGGCTAAATTGAAGCTGCATTTAGCTTTAGCTGAACAAAGCAGTGAAATAACAGTTACATTTGCATGCTATTGTAACTGCTAGCATGTCAGCACTCAGACATGCTGAACAGCACCTCAGCTGGTCTGGGTGCTGAGAGAACAGCATTTAAACCAGAAATAGAACAGTCAATAATCAGTCTTTGTAGTTAATTGATCTGTGATGAATATGTCCCAACTCTTCTGGTCTTCAGACTTTTTTATTTTTAGGATAACCTTTATAACAGCAACACTTCTGCTGTTGTTGCAACAGAACTAAGTAGAGTTTCTCACAGTGGTGCCCTTTATTGACGGCAACAGCATCCATCTCCATCCTGTCTCCCCTCTGGGACTTCTCCAACCAGTAAAAGTCAGTCTGATGTTGGCTTGTCTCGTATTTAGCTCTGTCCCTTTTTCTCTTTCTTGTCCTCGGTTTGAAAGTTGTGTAATGTTGCTTTAGCTGAATCGTGGGACAGTTTATTAGTATATTTTAATGCGCTGATTGTCTCGGCCAATCGGCATCATCCTGTCTGGTTTAGGGTTTATAAACGCAGTATATTCTCATAATCACTTGTTCTTTTGGTCATTCTGGTTTAATAAAGATGTCTGGGATATTTGTGGTAAAAGTTGAGATTTTGTCAGAATTCATTTCAGATTCTGCAAAATTTGTGGAATTCTGGCTTTATTTTATGACCACTGTAAATTCCTGCATTTGTGACTCTGTGGTTTTGGATGGACACCTTGTGAGAACCTTTCTCTGCTGTTCTAAAGCAAATGTCTTCATGAAGTGTAATCCTTAATTAGGCCAGTGGCATGTCGGAGCACACACCCATCCTCCGGCTGATAATAATAATCCTTTAACAGTGTTGCTCTCTGAGGTGGGGGGGGGGCTTCTGTGTGCATCAACATGCAGATTTCTGTTTATGCCTGTAAAACCAGATTAATCTGTTATCCATAAAGAAAAATAAAGAGTAATTCAGTGATGATGGGTAAAACATAATATCCACCAAGCTGAAATTGAAGAGCGTTGAAAGTAAAGCACACAGTGAGTGGGATGTTCACACACTTAGACTGTGGGCTGTGAGCTGTTTTCATCTCTCTGTGGTTACTTTGCATCTTTTTCTGGTTGTGGTTCAGCAGTTTACATCTCTCTGCTTTCAGACGGTGTTTTTGTGGCAGGTTTGTTGTGTTTCTGTGTGTGTCTCTGTTTGCACTTTGCATCTCTATGTAGCTCTTTGCATATCTGTTGGAGCTGTTTGTCTTTGTGGCCAGTCTTTACTTGGACCTGTCGAGCTCCTTTAGTTAAATGTCTGAAGCCAGAAATCTTCAGCCACGGATGATGGAATTTGAAGTGGATTAAAAGGTTAACTGGGCTTCAGCCAAAGCATTTGGGGTGAAATTGGTTACGTCTATGTCGGGACCCGTAAAGGTCAGCTAGAAGGCAGCTTTCTGTGCTTTGGTTAAACTAACCTTAGAAAGCCAATCTGAAAAAGGAAGCATCAAGTTTAAGCCTTCTGAAACAAAGTCTGTTCATGCACAGACATGAATCTTTCAAGGATCTCAGAAAACGTGAACAACAAATCCATGACCTGACGAAGTTTGAGTGTAGGGCTTGTGAAGGCAGCCCTCCCAGAGCTGGGCAGTGTATCGCTTCACCTGAACTTGTTTCTGGTTGTAGTTTCTGATTGAAATCATTTACAGTTTGGATCCAAAGTTACAACCAGTTCTTTCTGTTAAAACACCAGCACTGACAAACTGGTGCTGCGCTGCAACCAACTCCTTGCTGGGATCCTGGCAACATTCTGGATACTACCATAACATAAGAAACATCATACTGGATACCACCATCCAGAACATGCATGTCTTTGAACACAGAAAGTTTACTGTTAGGAATAGGCTAATGTAAGTTATTTTCCTGTATTATTTAGGTACAGTAAATATTTTTGGTTCCTTTAAATGTGTTTTACTTATGTGCTAGCAGTTACAGTAGCATGCTAATGTAATTGTTATTTCGCTGCATTATTTAGCTAAAGCTAAATGCAGCTTCAAATTAGCCTGACAATGATCAGTGGTTGACACCTTCTGAAAAAACAATGAAAGTTGTTAGTCGATTTACTTTTTTTAAAATATGTACTTTAAACTAGCACTATTCATTATTTATTTGCATTGTTTAGCTAATGCTTCATGTAGCTTGAAGTTAGCCAACTAATGTGATAATCTGTGTTCGCTTTAGCTAAGTTAGCATTTATAGACATGAAGAGTGAATGGCACATTTAAATGTGCTACCAGTTACAGAATGCTAATTTTAGTAACTGGTAACTGTGGTGCATTATCAAACAAACACTACATGGAGCTTCCAGTAAGCCTGTAGACATTTTTTTTTTTTTTTTTTTTTTAAACTCCTAAAAGTTATGTTCTTGTCTGTGTTAAACTGTCTGCCTAGTCATCTGTTGCTAGAAACTTTAAGGAAAAACTGTTCAGATTTTTGTGACTTTTTGGGGGGGGAATGGTTCATGGTGGGACTTAGATTCCATTATATTTTGATAGTGATCTGGAAGAAATTGTGGACAAAAGGATTTTTAAAGGACTATTTCTTACAGTGAAACAGCGAAACATGCATTATTTTTACACAATGTGATCAATACAAAGTATCATTATACTTAAACTTTACTTAAACTTTTCCAGTTTTATATACATCTGTTTTTGTGTACATCAAAATATAGAGGTGGCTGAGCTGCTGGTTACATTTTCGTTTTATTTAAAAAGTAGATCAATGTCTAAACACCGAGTTGGTCAGCAAGATCAATAAAAAAAAAAAAAAACCTTCAGTAAATAAATATTTGCACATGTTGAAAGAAGAGCTATGCACCTGTTTGTTTTACTGTTGAAATAAAAGAGAAGAAAAAGAACTTTAACAAGGTTGCTATAACAGGATGGAAATCGCAATATGGATGGAAATGAGCTGCTTGGGGAGGTCTGCACTCATTATTATTTCTGCTTCACTTTCAAGGTACTGAAAGCAAATCCTGACTAACTAAACATTGCTAAAAATGTATCTGTGGGTTCTTTTGGTGAACTTTACTCCCTATCCCCCTCCGCACGCACACACACACACACACACACACACACACACACACACACACACACACACACACACACACACACACACACACATTTATCTTATAAACATTAAATGAACATACAAACATATGTATGCCCTAACAGCAGGATGGCCAAATGATGATTTAATCCTGTATCCATGGAGACCAATCTGTCCATTGCCCTGGGGACGAGAAAAGATCAGCTAGCATCTGTTCTGCTGTCTGTTTTTCCATGTTCATAAGCCTGTCTGTCTGTCAGCCTCTGAGTGCACGTTGCCGTCTGTCAGGAACCATTTTCATCAACAGCCAAATGACTTACAAAAACAGTAACTCTTCACTTCTCTGTGAATCTTTATGAATCTTCAACCAACCCAAATGGGCTCATGTCACTCAGCTGCTAATCGGACTTCACTGGCTTCCGGTTGCAGCACGCATCAAGTGCATAGCTTCTCTTCTGGCTGACAAAACAATAACTCAAACGGCTCCTGTCTACCTTCACTCCCTAATCCAGACCTACACTCCCTCTCCACAACTACGTTCCACCAGTGAAAGACGTCTCATGTTACCACCAATACGTGGGACCAAATCATCAGCCAGACTCTTTTCCTCTGTTGTTCCACAATGGTGGAATGATCTCCCAAACTCTGTCCGCTCTGCAGAGTCCCTGTCTACTTTTAATAACAAGCTGAAGACTCAGCTCTTCAAGGAGAACTTCAACACTTAGTTTAGCTGTATTTGTTGGAAAGTTGGAGAACTTAGCCCAGTTCTTTCCAACAAACATGATGGTATTAATTCTTTGTTTCTTAACAGGTGATATTGTAGGGAGGGGGAGCCTGTAGCACTACAAGACTGGTGTCCAACTGGACTCAAGCAGTCCACCAGCACTTTCCTATAATGTCCTATACTGTTTGATTTTGTGCTTGTGTTGTTCTCACTCTCATATGTAAGTCGTAAGTTTGGATAAAAGTGTCTGCTAAATGACTGTAGAATAGAATAGAATAAGTGGAAGTGAAAGATTTTCTTTTTCTTTCTCTGCCAACGTATGCCACCACCTTTTTCATTGAATCACCGTACACCATCATCTGCTCCTCTCACAATCCAGTGGACGCCTGAAGGAAACAAAGATGGATGTGAGTGATGCTGCTGGAGGCTCCTGCAGTCCTAAATGTATGTTTATGGTCTGTCTGGGGGGCCACACTTTATTCTGGGACCATTTGATGAGAACTTATGTCTCATTTGAGACAAAAGAGGAGAGTGACACATGAAGAGAGAACTGGACCAAACGGAAACCAGAAAAAAAAGAGACATACTGTCTTTCTGTGTCTTCTGATGCGGTCCAGATTTCTGTCAGACCATCTGTTTCCATCACATCACTCCTTCAGTCTGTTCCTTCCTCACGGTCAAACGTTTCCTCAGGATCAAACGTACAGCTGACAGGCCTCCTGTATCTACACCTACATGTTTCATTTCTTATATGTGTAAATCTATAAACTGTGAATGATGAAACCTGACGATAAGAGCTTACAGTGGTGGAGGTGAGAGTAGACGAAAACATTCAGGACCTTTTCTTTGTCAGCAGAAATAAAACCAGGCTGAACTCTGTTTGACCTGAGCTTTAAAACTTAAATATGCCTCCTAGATTTTAGCAGTTTGGGGAATTTTGTCTAAAGTATCACAAAAAATTGAAGTGATAAAAAAATAAAAATAAAAAAAAAATCCTAAATTTAAGTTCATTGAGTCATTCATTGAGGTATTTTTACCTCAAACATCTGACTCTGCATGACGTCACTGGGTTGGCTAAACTGGTCCTGTTCTACCACTCTGTTACAGATGTATATCACACGTTTGATCACAATAATATTTATTATGCGATTACATTACTAATATATCTATTTAAGGGAGAATGATATGGTGTTTGGCGATATCTCAAATTCAGTCTCTATCTAACTTTGATTCAGTTTGATTTAGGATCAGCTGCCTGATATGAAACCATTAACAGGTTTGGACGCAGTCGTTTCCATTCAGATAACGATCATAAACATTATTTTACATTTTTATCCCTGAGCTCATGTATTTAAAACCTTGAATAAAAAATGCTCCTATAACGTAGTCAGACTGGTAACAGGTAGTAAACAAGGTCCCAGGCAAACTGAAAATGCAGACATTTTCCATGTAAAATTGGTTATTGTATTGATTTTTGGATAATGTTTACATTTTGGATCGATGTCATTGGCTCATTAACAACATGATCAATATATCGCTGTAGATCAATGTATGCAGCAATAATAATAATGGATTACATTTATATCAAACTTCATTGCAGACTGCACTTAAAGCCGTTACATCTGGTTAATTATTTACTGCCTTTGTCTTCATACTTATCAATAAGTATGATACATCAATATCGGCTGATTCTCGTGATTTTTCAACATATCGGTCCGATGTATGAAAGTTGGCCAATGTTAACAAGCTAAATGTGATTCTGGCTGTTTTCCAGCTGTTTGGGTGTGTGTTTTGTCTGTGCAGTATTTGTTTGGACTTGTACCAGTGATGCAGCACAACGTGGTGCGCTGTTTAACTGAAGTGGGGAAGCAGCATCAGCATTGTGGAAGTTTTTCACAGTGCTAAAAGAAAACCAGCTACTCGAAAAGCCGCATTGAATACTTATAAATGTGAAGAAGACGCCGCATCCAATCATTCAACATCACTAAGTTGATATGCCATCTGAAAAAACAACGGTGGGAAGCTAATGCTGCGAACGTTAGCTTTTATTTCATACAGAAAGTGATATGGTTTAACTTTAAAAAAAAAACAACTATTAGGTAACATCAGTTAATGGCCATAACAACAAAATGGAAGTCTGTATCGACCAAAACGTTCCTGTCAGTGCATCAGCAGCAGCTACATGTGTAGCCTTGACACAGACTGACAGAAACTTGGCAACCGGTGGGCGCCGACAACCTCATCATAACATTCATGCCCATTCATACACCAGAACAACTAGTATTCAACTAGTATTTTTTATGTCTGATAACTTCCTAAATGATGAGAAAACCAGCCTGACATCATTCAGCAGAGACGTCAGACACGTGAGCAGAGATCTGAGGTAAAGACACTCCTGCGCTGCAGCTTGGATAATTTCAGCTTCTGTCGGACAGCATGAACACATGTTCACCAACATGGTGAGTTTTTAACTGATGAAGCTGTTGGACAACATTCCACACGAAGCCATGCCTGCATGTGTCCCATGGGAGCGTCCTCCGAAAGAAGCCTCCCGTCTTTCTGACGATTTTTACTCCAGTTGCAGGATGTGTTTGGAAGCAATGCAGCAACATTAAGGTCGACATGACAAGATCATCAATAATCTCACTAAAATGTCAGGAGGGCTCATCCTAATAAAAGAAGCAGATAACTTTTTATCTTTGTTGCCTCCACATGTAAAAAGATGATAGATTACGTAAGATCTCCTCTCAACCAAGCCTTCTGCGCCATGGATAATTAATGAGGTTTACTTATTTAAGAAATTAAACATATACAAAACACTTCCACGTACACAAGCATGTTGTTAATTAAACAGTGTTCGTGGCAGTTTATGTCAAGTTTTAAAGCAGATTAGTGGACAGAATTAAAAAACCCATGAGGAGGGATGTGTAATTGTATTACTAGACATGCAACCTACACATACATGCAGCAGAGCAGTAACACACACATCTGTGTCCACTGCAGTAACACTAAGCGTGATTTTATTTGTGGTGGGACGTCCGGACCAGGCTTTCCCACACAAACCTGCCGATCTGCATCTTTAATGTCTTTTCTTTAGTTGTTTCTTGTTGTCTTCTGGTGTTTGGAACAATTTGCTCTTGCTGCTTGTTCTCAGGTTAAATACTTTCATCCTCGACTAGTTTCCCTGTGTAAGTCAGATGGTGTGTCCTGCAGGTTTTCAGTGCTCAAATGGATCCAACAGCTTATAAAGTTCTGCATACTGACTCATTGATTATAGTCAGGTTTATTGGAGCAGGGAAACACAGAAAACCTGCAGGATTGCAGCCCTCATGGACCAGAACTGGACACCCTTGGTGTGTTGAAAAGGTTGAGTTATGGTCTCGTGCCTTCCCTCAGACTCGTCCAGGCTCTCAGTCAGCCATGGATAATGGCTGAAGGAGGAAAAACGACATTTTCTCAGCCATAAAACTGACAATAGGACTGAAGTACTTTGAAACACCAGAGAGGTTCAGATCAGGGAGGCCATTATTCAGGTCACGCCCCTTTGGGATGCTTTGTACTGGTTCCCATGGGCCCTGAAAACACCCGGTAGTACAATCCTTTGGTGCATTTGGCAAAACCTGAATGCTGCTGCTTTTCTATGTTGCCTGGCAACCAATTAAAATTTTGGAGGCTAGATTTCCGTAAGTTCTTGTTGACGTTCGAGCATATTTCAGAATTTTTTTATGCATCTGATGTTTATATTTAAAAACTGCAGGTTATACAGGAGCCTAATGATTTAGCAATCAGCACCAACTCTCCAACATGCTTACGTCCACAGTCCTCCCACTTTATACTGGAAAAACTGGTGTGAACTCGGCTGGTTCTCTAGAAAGCAACATGGTTCAGAGACTCCAGAATAGAACCAGAACCAGAGCAGTGCACTGCCACATGGTCTTAGGATCCAGGTCGCTGTCGCTCACTGGGAGGACCTCCAACATGAGGCTCATCTGGGAGGCTGCAAGAGCCCATTACTGACGTTGGCTGTTGGAATGTGAAATGTAACATTGCTGTTCAGAGCTTTCTACTTGTGTGTGAATGTGAGCTCAGGAACCCAACCACGAGAGAGCGGCTGGACTCTCAAATCTGAAGTTTCCCAGGGGGGAGATACTTGGTGGGAGTGGGAATACTTACAAAACAGTAAACCTCTGAGTGTTTCCCATGTGGAAGGCGCAGCTGAAGACATGGAATTTGAACGAACCACGTTCTCTTTGCTGTCAGACTGCTGGTCAACCTGAAAAGAAGCCAGATTAGGCCGCTATCAGGCCTCAGAGAACCAGCTGAAGTTTTGGTTGTGGAAGCACACATCCTCTCTACTTTTAGGATAAGGCTGGAAACCTTCCTTTATAGGATAAATTTATAGTTAGGGGTGGTCTATCCATCTCTTTGGTTATCCAGCTGTAGCCTTAGACTGTCGGTATACGGAGCACTTCCTTCCAGTTTTATCTCTTCGCTCTTCCAAATATAGATTAATGGCAGGATTAACATCATTTACTTGTATTTCTCTTGTCTTTATGGCTAGAAATTGCAGCACCTGTTGATCCTTCTGTCCTGCCTTCTCCAACTCCAACAGGTCCAGGCAGATGGTCGTCCTCCCTTCATCGAGTTCTACTGGACATTTTGCCTTCCTGCTAAAAGGGAGTTTCTCTTTTCAGATGTTCCTACACCATGTGCACACCCAGGACGGGACACTGAGTGTTTAGTTATCGCTTAGTTGTGGTTATTATAAACTGGACTATTGCTGATTGCTTTGACTGGATCCCAGTGAAATGGCTTAGACTGATTGCATCTAAATTGCCTCGAAATTAAGGACTGATCAATATATCACCCATATATCCAATAGCCCCCATCTGCAGCCTGGAGAATGGGGCGGGGCTGGATATTGGGTGGAGTTGGACGTCCAATGGTTGGATGTCAAATGGGCGGGGTTGGATGTCAAATGGGCGTGGTGTCAGGGTTAGAGTTAGGGTTAATCCAATCCTAACCCACCCAATATCCAGCCCCGCGTCATTCTCCAGGCTGCAGCCAAGACTCTCTCCATATATCGGGCTGATATTTGTGCTTCTTCCTGGTATCAGCATTGGCTGATATGCATGTGCATTTGTTGATATCTTTGCCCTGGCATTTACCTGGCAGGTGTCAACACACACACACACTCACACACACACACTCATCCACAGTAGTGGGAAGCCTGCTGCATCAACTACAAACTTTCAAAGCAAATTTTAAAGTATTTACTTAATTGAAAATTGAAATATTGACAGACACACACACACACAGTGAGAGATGCCTCGTGTAAAAGATGACTTGTGTTGCATTTCGGGAGCTGCAGACATAGCTGCAGGCTATGTGTGCGTAGCCATTGGTCAGAGGATTAAGTGATGCCGGCATTATTAATTCAGTTCTGTGGTGTTCGTTGGACTCGTATTTAGCGACCACCAGGCTGAGTTGTGTCTCTGATCATTCTCTGATTTGTTTGTTTCTCACTGCCGCTGTGTCGATGAGAGAACAGCAGCTGCTCACTTGATGGTGATGCTCAAAGCACACAGGCTGCTTTTCATCTCATGCTTGTTATTCATGTTATTTAATAGAAACTCTTCATTACCAACTAAAAGAAAATGGAATAAATAAGCGATAAGATCCAGGGAATGAGCTGCATTACCACTGCAGACAAGAGAAGAAAACAGCTGATAAAAATGAGCCTTTGCACTTTTGTTAAGACCTACTTGTGTGCTGTCTTTGCACATTAGATGGCATAATAACCCATGATATGCTTATTTTATTTTCTGTAGAAATAGTGAAACCATGGCTATCTTCATTTACAAATCAAGCACTTATATCAGTTTGCTGTTTTGAACTGGATATTGTAGCCTTTAATGCAACATTGGCGTCCCAAAATAACTAACACCTGAAAATGAGTCGTTTTAGAATGAAACAGCATAGAGTTTATGTTGATTTGGATGTTTTCCAGAAACTCCCATGAACATTTTCTTACATAGTCAATGCCTATTCAACCGTCTGAAGTTAAATGTGAACGGTTCTATAATTGCATTTGGACACATGGTTTGCCAAACTTTACATTTCACAACCACAATTATAGTTTTTAAAAGGAAAATATAAGATTCTGTTGCTTTTAAAAGTAGCTAACTAAATAGTTTTAACATCATAATCTCCTTTTATTTGGTTGTGAGACTTGATTTATCTGTATTGTTTCCTTTTCCCTCTACTTCTCTGGCTTCTGTTTATCTTGTTTTGTTTTGTCTTTGTTTAGTTTGCTGGTGTCATGTCTGCTCCTCCTCTGGTTCGTTCAGTCTCACCTACCCACCGGTCACTGGTCCACACTACATTTCCCAGGATTCCCCTGCAGCCTTCGTTTTCCCCATGAGTTGCACCTGTGTGTCCTTGTATTTAAACCTTGCGTTTTGTCAGCTTCCTTGTGTCATCTTGTTTTTCCCATAACAGGCTTTCACCCCATTCTCTTCATGTAGTGCTCTTGCTGCCTGTTTGAGAATATTAATAGAACTTCTTATCTACGATAACTTCTTATGCACCAACCATCCGGCCTTCTCTGACAGCTGGGGCCTCTTGCCAGGTCATCGTCGTAAATGAGAAGTTGTTCTCAGTTGATTTTACCTGGTAAAATAAAAGTTAAATTAAATAAAAAGACAAAAACACATTGAATGGTCTTGTAACAATTTTGCCATCAACTATGTTTACAGGATAATATACTTAATATATTTAAATATCTACATTATTTAAATGTGTTGACAAAGGACATTTATTAATGTCAATAAACAGTGTGTTAAAACCTTATTTCCTAAAACAGCTAAGCACCCACACCCCACCTGTATTATGTACACTTTATTTGGGTGACATGAATGTAAAAGATGATGGAACAAGATTTATAGACGTCGTCCAGTGCAGAGTGGCAGTACTTCAGTAAGCTTTGTCCTGGAAAGGCTTGATGTGCCATAAATACGCTGGAGAAATACGTGGAGCCACTTGAAATGCAACCATCTTGGGGCCTACAATGAAGCACAAAAAGAAAAGTAGAGCAGCTTGTTGTTTTATTCCCAAAAGTAAACATTAATTTCAACACCTGGTCAAAAAAAGTCGACCTTGCTGTAGCTGAGATGATTACTTCGAACAATCAGCCATTTCCAGTCTGGTGTTGGTTTTAATAGGTTGACGGCATTGCTGGAGCCTAGATGCGCCACCCAAACAGAAAAGTATGATTCTGCAGACTTCTTCAATGATGCTTAAACAACAGTAGAACACTAAATCAAGGAGTCACTCACATTAAACTATTCACACCCCTGGCCAAATCCCAGTTGAGCCTGACCTATCGATTCACTGATAGTGATTAGAAAAGGAAACAAATGTCCTCAATGTCCAAGGCGTGTTCGTATGGCTGTCACACAGGTGTCTACGTCAGCAAGATGCTCCTCAGTCTGCTCAGGCAGGGGAGCATCGACACAGAGAATCATGCTTGTGTTTTACCGTAGCAGCACCAATAAAGATTTATGGGAATGAGGCTTACCAAAGTAACCTATCTCAGCGCACGATGAGGCGGTAAATAACGAGATCAACAGCTAGCGAACAGTGGTGGACAAAATTAAAGTGTTCTGCGACCCGTTTTAACCATTTCGTACTGGCCAAACAGCATTTGAAGGACAATCAAAAAGATCTTGACCTCACCCCAAAAAGAATAATCCATTCTCTTCACATATTGGAGAGCTGGAGCAGAAGCGGGCTGAATGCAGGGCAACATGGGAAGATATCGCTGTTAACAGCAGATCAGTGGACTCTTGTGGGTGATTTGACCGTCACACTGAGGGTGCTTGCATGGTTAACACTGGACATGAGCAGATCAGACTCAGCGGTGCATACTTCTGTCCATCACTGTCCTAAAGATGCTGCTTGATGTCGAGGTTGATAATGCAAGAGGCATCAAAACGCTCCACAACATCATGCTGAGCAGTTTGAAGGCAAGGTTTAAAAAGCACAGTAGAGCCACTGCTCGACCCTCGCTACAGGGTCACACCTTGACAGCAGGCTCACCGAGAAACGCCGAGGACTGGGTAAGGGCAGAACAAGCCACTCTGAGAAGCAGAAGACGGCTTCCTCAGAAGGTCATGGAAGACACCGGCCCATCTCACATGTAATAAGATGTATGCCAACCCTCTAGGGGCTCACAAATCAACTTCTGATGATGCAAATGAGCAGCAGTTCCCTCAGCAGCTGGACACTTTCCTACGAGAGCCGCTGACTGACGGGCGAGCCGCTGGAATGGTGGAAGCAAAACGCCTCCCACTTGCACCTTCTGGCCTGCCTCCCTTCCAAGCGAGACGGTATCCAGTGAGGTCAGCTAGATATATGAGTCCAACTGGGGAAAATGCAGAGTGGCTGTTTCCTCTTTTACAAGCTGCAGCTCTGAAACTGGGAGTATTAATAACTTTCAGCGAGGGGGTGTGTGGCGTGAAGACTGTTGCATATTACACACAATTCTTAAGTTGTTTTATTGTTTGTTTGCCATTCAGGAGGTCATCTGCACAAGACATTTTGTAAATGAAGTGCACTTTTATTTATACTTCAATATTTATTTTTCAAAGATATACTTGAAAAACACGGTTTTATCTTTAATTTATTCTAAAATAAGAATCACTTTGCCGACAAACACCTCTGCCTCACTGATCCCAACAGGTTAATGAATATTTTCTGTTTATTCCCACAAATTATTTACAAACAAAATAACTGTCCAGAGGTCTTTTTTTTAATTTAATTTGAATGTTAAACTTTACCCTCCAAAGATTAAGCTGTTGGATGCTGAGCGACATCCCTTGTTCTAAACTTGTTCTAAACTTCTCCAAGAAGCTAGAAGTTGGATCATTGGTCTTCACACAGTCATTTGTATGCTGTCTGTGTTCATGCAGCTGTATTATAGACCTTAAAGATGCGTTCCTTAACTTTCTGACCTGAAAACGCCGCGTCCCGGACTTGTTCAATGACACAGTGACATCTTTCATGTGTTTTTCCAGAGCCGCTACAACCCAGCAGGGTCAGAAACCGCACTATACAAGAGTCATTGTAAGATCCTCTTCTGCTGGCTGGAGAGAGCTGATTGGCAGGTAGGATGCAGGATGGATCCTGAATTAGCCATCAATACGTGGTGCATGGTGGGAAAATGGCAAAAGTTCTGTAGTGTGTCTTTAAGTTCAATAGATTTTATTTTTCTTTTTAAAAAAAAGAAAAAAATTTTAAACGTCAGGGGTTGAAATTCCTGGTCCAGAAAGTAAAAGTCCTGCCGTGTTTCTGGATCTACCTGTACATTTAGAACGGGTGTTTTACCTAGCAGGCTGTTTACATGGTAAATAAACTCTGCTCATTAAATTCAGCTGGTTTGGTGACTGGTCGGAACAGCTGCCGGACTGGACTGTTACTTTCTGGACCAGGAATTGCCTCCTCTTACGTTTGTGATTGTGTCAGTTTTATTTAGTTTAAGAGATCAACAGTTGTTTGTCCCCAAATATCAGGACATCATCAAAATGAGCAGTGTGTTTATATCCATTTGTTAGCATGGATGGGGTGATGTAAAAGGAGACTCAGGTGCAACGTCATGCAGAGGAAAAAGTTTTCCAGTTCTATTTTCAGCCCCGGGACGCAACGGCTCCAGAAACGCATATAATAAATATTACTGTAGCATTAAACAAGTCAGGAACGCAGAGTTTTATGGTCTGCTCTTCAGGTTTGGTCCTAGATGCGATCGTTACCTTTGCAGAGGTTGTGGCGGTTGAAGAGCTTTCCAGTAGCAGGAGTCCAGTATGGACCAGAGTCGGTCCTGGATGTGGAACTCTCAAGTCTGGGCTTTTCTTCTTGATTGGTTGCCTCCACAACCTGACTATGGGTAGGTGGATGGAAAGCATGCATATTCAGCCGTCTTAGCGACATCAGTACAGTAACCTTGGTTTTCCAAGTCAGATAATGTTGAAGAACACAAGAGTGTTCTCATTCCACCTTCAGGCAGCACTGGAACTATCTGCTGCATGAATTTGTCGGACATGATGTACCATGATGAAAGCTTATTGCATGATGACATTCTGAATTCAAAAGATGCCTCATACCTCATTATTTTAAAGCTGCAAGACGTTATACAAGGTGGTGATGGATTTCCCTGCGCGTCTCTTTCACCAGAATGGGTACCAGGTGTAAATAAATAACACAGAGACCGACATTTTTTTAATGAAAAAAGGTTCTAGACTATATTATTTCCACAATGGAAAAGGCAGAGGGTCTATACAGCAGCTGAACAATGGAGGCTATTCATGTGATATGCACCAAAGGCTTTTCTTTTCATGTCTGTGCAGGTAACAGGACTGTATTTACCTTGCAAATATTTTACAATGACTTTCCTATGCTTCAGGTCTTTTAATTAATTATGATTCTTCAGCCTTTTGTATCTACGCACGTGTGTGTGTGTGTGTGTGTGTGTGTGTGTGTGTGTGTGTGTGTTCCTCAAAGTAAGGCATCAGAGTTTGTCGGTGTTGAGGAAGCAGTGACAGAGACGTAGGCTTTGTGGGGAAAATGAAAAATGACTCCTCAGCTCTTTGTACATTAATATTTGGACAATGAAGCATTTTAGATGAGGCCTGTAAAGTGATTTTGGTTGCATCATGTCAAAACACTCTTCGTCATAAGGATATAGATGCAGGGCAACGTGTGGAAGGAGAAACCACTGAGTGGTCTTGTGTTACTGTGTGGTATGTAAAGCTCAGTTTGTGGATACAATGTTGGAGAGGCTGCACCGTACATGCGCACAATAAACCCCCAACTCCAAACTCCTCCTTGTTTCATTGAGTGTCTCAGTTATTTACTTGAAATTTCAGCCTCTTATTCCAAAGACTCAAGACTGCATTTGAAGACCTTTCTAAACCTGGTTCAGAGTTTTTTTTCTCCAGCTTGAAAAGGTCTTGAGTAGAGGTGGACGATATTGTCAAACATTGATGTCACTTATTTAAACATTAACCTTTCTATGTGGAGTTTAACTGCTCTTCTCAAGCTCTCCATAGGAGAGTTTGAATGATCAAAGTGCTGCTTGATTGGTCCGGATGTGAGACGTCTCCCTGAAGCAGGTCGATGATGGGGTCTTGAACCCCAAGAAATCATTACTTCTACCAAACAGGAGGCATTTGTCTGTATGTTAGCAACTTCACAGAAAAATTACTAGATGGATTTTCAAGATTCTTTTGTGAGGATGGTCTTCTTCTTTGTTGAATGATTCTTCCTCATTGTAAAATAGAACCAGTTTCAGTATATTTGCATAAAATTCATAATAAATGGTGAAAAATTCCAGAAGTTCCCAACAAGTTTCCCAAGATATCAGATAGATGTGGATCCTGACAAAATGGATACTACCATCCAGAACAGGAACAACAAGTCTTCACTGCAAGAGAACAATCATGCAACATTCATGATCAGTGGATCTGGAATCTGACAGTGGATCCATATAAGATGGATGTAGGACCAGAACAGGATGGAGATCACTGTATGGGAAATGAGCTGCTTGCTGGAGGTCTGACCTCTCACTGAGATTTTCAAATGTTCTTCTTAGTTCTTGTTGACATGGAGAATGTAACAACCTTTGGTTCCACGCCTTGTGTAGTGAAATAAAAGTTGCCTCCTGTTCTAAATAAGAATTACTTGACTAATAAAATTATTAGTTAACTGTTACAACTAACAGACAAATTGATTAGTTGCGTTCATCCCTCATTTTTTCATTTCACTTGCTTGTAAATGTATGCACACAATGACATGCTGAGCAAGGAGGATTTGTGGACCATCATTTATCAACCGCTTGGTACAAACTGTGCTAGATCTCATCCAGCAAAGGAAACTTAAAATATGCGTGAGCAAATATTAAAGTGGATTAATCAAACATGTCAGTCATACACACGCAAGTTATTCTGAGCAGTTGATAAAACCCATATGTTGCAGAGCGGCATGCTAGCATCGTTCTTACTCATTTGCATTCAACCTCAGCTGACCTTGTACAAAGATAACACACCTCTTTAGAATCTTCTTGTGCTCTTCCTCAGACTGATGGAGCGAAATTATAAATACATTCTGCTGAGTTTACATTTATGTCTTTGCTGTATTTTATCATGAAGAAAAACAGTTTAAAAAAACGGATTTGAGGCAAACTTGCAAACGTGAAAAAGCAGGAGATGAATTATTTCTAACAATCCTCTCAAACAATATACTGCATTAAAAAGCGAGCAACTAATGTAAGATGGAAAATAAATGCTGTAGAGCAGAGAGGAGGAAATGTTCTGAGATGAAGGAGAGATCTCTGTCATTATTTAAAAAAATAAATAAACTACAAAACTGTTAGCATGTGTGATGATAGGAAGACATAAACCATCTAAACAACCATCTCTGGATGCTGTATTGTTGTTATTTGTGTTAATTTGAATTATTCTATAGAAACAAAGTTAAATTGTTTGACGTGACGTGAATACACACACTCACAGCATCACTGCAGCTCTTTCATGTGTGTTTTGAAATGTTTAGAAGAAATAAATGTATTTTTACCTGAGAGAAAAGACCACATCCATCAGAGATAGTACGATCCAGCTCAGTGATGGTTGGGAAATGTTCCACTTGTCTCCTACCTCATATGGTTTAAACCAACCTGCATTTTCACTGGAACAGTTTCAGCAAAACGCACTCCTAACGGTGTGTCCAGACCAAACTAGTTTAGTGAATGCTCGACGCTGGTCACTAAACTGCCACTTTTGTGTCCGACGCCCAAAACGCTCCCAACGCTCCTGCCGCTTGTCTGGAGCGAGCAGCAAACGTGGCGGAAAAGAGAGGAGGGAGGCGGCGCTTTTCTTCCGGTCAGTTTGAATGATGGCGGATTCAGTAGAGAGATGGCATGGTTTTATTTAATAAATAAAGCTAGAGAACGTTGTCGTAGGGCAGTTAGTCAGTGTTAATGCAACAAGAGCCGCACTCAGCAGAGAGCCCCCAAACAAAGCGTTGCTAGGCAACGTATCTTGCTACGTTGCCAAATCAGTAACAATCTACTTTTTAGCAAGGAATGGTTATCCTAAATATTGCACGGAGTAATGGTGTCTCAGCCCTGTGTCTGGGTTCACCACAGGAATCCTCCAGGAGCTGCGAGCTGATCGCTGCGAGCTGATTGGTTGATGCCCCGCCTCGAGCGGCCAAAGTTCAGCTTTGTCCATCTCTGGCTTTTGACGCGCGTTCCGCATGGAACGCCGACGCCCAAAACGCTCAAAACGCAAAGCGAGAAAGCTCGACGCCCCCTTGCCGCGCCTCCACATAGACTTTACATGGAAACCTGCCGCTCTTGACGCTCAAAACACGTTTGGTCTGAACACACCGTAAGAAGACACACTGTGATCACAAATGTTGAATGATTTGCTTTTGTCAATTTGATATTAATGGAAATTACTGTCTATAAATAACCTGCAGTGTTGTTTCATATCAATCGGCAGACCCTGAATTGAATCAAAACCAAATTGTGACTGAGTCTTATATATCACAGAATCATAATCCATTAAAATCAATATACTGTCATATCGTAATCAATCAGCTGATCTACACTCCGAGTGAACAGGAATCCTGTTCATGGTGGACATGAACCAGAAAGTCTGATACAGCAGCACAGAGACTGAGAGCAGCGAGGTGTCCGAGCCAGAATCTGGAGGGAAAACGGGATGCAGCAGAAGGCTGGTTGGACTGGACCTCAGCCACAGAATAAAACCCGCTGGTGAACTGGTGCAGGGCGAAGCCAGGGGGGTAAACTGAATCTAGAACAGACAGAGAAGGATCTCCAAAGCCCAGTCCAGATCCAGAATCCAGATACTATATCAGACATGATATAGTATCCAGTATTCCAGATGTACTTACAGAACAAGTCGAGGGTAAAAAAAACTCGGAAGTCAATCGAAGTCCACGGTCCAGAATCCTAGTCTGGAACAATCAGAGGTCAGATATCAAACTAATGAATCCAGAGGCAGAGAACAGGGTCAGACCAAACGTCTGGAACATCGCAAGCTGACAGGCAGGTTTACAGACGATCTGGCAACAATTGGTCAAAGCACCGTGACGCTGAACCATAGACTCCATATAAAAAGATGGACGGAGCCTCCGTGATGTCGGCGGTTCCTACCATCACCATCTTGGCAGTGTCATGCGCGTCGTCTCACCCGGAAAATACAAATATGGGCAAAGAGGTGGAGCTGAGAGGGGGGGCTGTGAGCGTCATGGTGGATGATTGACATCGAGCGAACTCCGAGCTGCCTGTAGATAAGAGGTAACTGAGGTAACAGGAGCTAACCAGCTAACAGAGGTAAGCGGGCTAAAGCTAAGTCACGTTGTTAACCCACTTAATACCGCGGTTGTTCTATGTTCTTTTTACTTGAAGCAGGAGACTTAATACCGACTTAATACCGTAAATTGTAGAAACTTCTCTCATATTTTACATTTTAGGTGAAAGGAAATATAGCTGAAGAGTTTTGTGTTTGCATGTTGTTTAAATGTTCTGCCATCAAAACAGTAAAAAATACCAGATACTGATAATTTCTGATGTCATATGTTGATGCCAGATTTTATCAGCCGATAGTACTGGTAGTGTATAGGAAAATTGTTATGAGTTTGGTTTGTATTAGATATTAGACATATATACATTGATTTGTAGTCCATCTAGACAAAGTTTAGACATTATACTCATTTGTGAACTGCTTCCTTTAACTCAAATATGACCGTTCAATGGAATGTGCTGACAAAGTCTAAGGCAGGAAGCATTTCCTGCAGCATATCTGCTCTTTGTCAACTGCCTGCTGACCAGTTGCTTAAGGTTAAAGGTCAGGAAGAGAATGATTGTTTTCTGTGGTCTGCCCAGCAACAGAGGAGGACTTCCGAAAACTATATAAGCTGGCGACTTTCTTTACTTCTCAGAGATCTCTCCATGTATGACTTACATGTATCATTGGTGTGAATAAACTAACAAAGGCAGTTTGACTCAGCATCGTTGTTTCTCATCCACAAAGATTTTCCAGCACAGTAGGCTGATAAAATCTGGCATCTCTAATAACTACGAGTTATGTTTTATTCTGATGAGATGAAAAATGTACGCAGACGCTGAGATAAACAAAGATACCTGCACTTCCCATGTTCTACCACTAGGTGTTGGTCATACACAGGTACGAGCTGTTTTCATCCTAAAAGTATTCCCACGTCTAAAGTACAAGCTTGAAATTTCCAAATGGTGCGTGGAAATGTTCTCATGCATTAATAAGCACAAATCTGGTTGTAAGCAAGGTTGATAAACGAGGGCTCGGGACTTTTCTAGTTCGTCGCAGCTAGCAAAAAGTACTACAGCAATCAGCTCACATCATTTCATGATCCAGTCCAACGTTTAAAGACTGTTTCTGCATTTGATTTGTGATTCAATGCCGCTGACTCCTAACAACCAGCTGGAGAAACGTGCAGGACACTGCATCAATGGAAATCTGCTCAAAATATCCCAACCTGCTGCACAACAGATGGTCAGAATTCTGTGTTTTTAAGAACAACCTCACAACCTCCTCACTACACTTCTGTGTAATTCCGTCATCTGTGACAGACAATTCTGCATCTTCATGAAAGTCCCTGATCTGAAAATGGCCTACATTTAATCTTACTTTTTCTACATCTTCTTAGAGTGAGAAGACATTATCTTGCAAAAGCACAAATAGCAGTAACTTTAGAGAAAGTGCACCGGTGCATTTATTGGCCTCAGCAAACAAATTAGAAAAAAGCTGATGTAAGGTGAAGACAGAACACTGTGTCACAATGCCAAGAGCCTTAATACAGCTCAGCAGGAATAATTCACCAACGCTGAGAGGAATTTTAACTGTAGCATCATTCATAATGCAACGCGACTGTTTGTAAAAGATGTGAATGAAAACAAAATGAAGTATTTTAAAAACTTCTGTTTCCAGTAAAACATGGAAATCATGCAGTTTGAGAGGGATGCACTTCACTGGTTCATGAAAAACGGTAACTGGTCTGGAAATCAGAGGCAGCAAACCAGACTCTTAAAGTTTTTTCTCCTCTTAAATATTAAAATGAAGCCGCCAGAATTTCTAAAGGTTTTAAAGGCTGTAAATGAGAAAAAAACTGAACCAGAGTTTATGGTGGTAGTAAAAATTATTCATCACAGGTTGGCAGGTTATATTCATCTTCCATACCGCCTTGTCCATTTCAGGTTCGAGGAGAAGCTGGAGTCTATCCAAGCCATAGACTGTATATGACAATATGGGCGAGCCTCTGTGACGTCACCCATAGGTTTCTTAGGAGCTGAATTGAAGCTCAGTGGGCGGTTTCTACCATCACCATCTTGGAAGGGGCATGCGTGTCGTCTCACCCAGAAAATACAAATATGGGCAAAGAGGTGGAGCTGAGAGGGGGGCTGTGAGCGTCATGGTGGGTGATTGACATCGAGCGAACTCCGAGCTGCTATAGCTAAGAGCTAACCGAGCTAACCAGGAGATAACAGGAGCTAACCAGCTAACAGAGGTAAAGCTAAAGCTAAGTCACGTTGTTAACCCACTTAATACCGCGGTTGTTCTGCGTTCTTTTTACTTGAAGCAGGAGATCGGGTACCTGTCAATCAAAGGGATACGCCCCTAAATATGCCGAACTTCCAGATTAAATTACTTCTAAACGGGCAAGTTAGAAAAAAATTCTCTCCCCCCACAGTTGTCATGAATATAAACCTGACCTATTAAACCTAAGATGGACCCCTGAGCATCCCTGCACTAGAGGGTTATGAAAAACAGTTAAATATAGCACCATTGCTACTAAGTTACTAGCAGAGGTCTACCGTGTGCATCAGTGTACCAGGAAATTGTGCCATGACAAATGTTTTGCTATTAAATGTTTTTTTTTTTTTTTGTTTTTTTTTTTAACAAACTTATTTTTTCTATAATTAATTCATCATGATTAATACATCCCACCGTCATCTGGAAACATCTCTGCTTGCAAGGGTCATGGACAAGAATCAGCACTGATCCATGTGTGGACCTGTAATCTTTAGTGTCGTTGCATCAAACCAGATGTGATTCTGGAAATCACGGCATGGACCCAGTAAGGCAGTAAAACACCCCAGTTCACCCTGAAACCCACAAATGCAGGTTAAAAGCTCCGTCATGCAAACAAGAGGCCTGCTAATGGATGTTCAACTTGCATACCTAGAAAGAAACCATCATTGCTGAAAGGTGCACAGACGTCTTGGAGCAACATCAGCTCTGATTCAGATGTTTCACACATTTCAGCAGGATAGAGGAAAAGCAGATGCTCAGCAGTATGTCACGGTGGAGAGGAGGGGGGGAACCAAATGCAGAGATGGCAGCCAGAGTCTAGATGCTTTATTTAAAAAAAATAAAACAACTTAACAGAGGGCAAACTACATGAGGAGACTACCAGAAGTACACACAGTGGACTAGCAACTGAAACACTGCAACAGAGGAGTATAAATACACACAAGAACACAACAGGACACAGGTGGAATGGATGAACTAACAATACCAGGTGAAAACTATGACCAGGAACAAAGGCTACACAGGAAACAAGGCAAGGGGACTAAACAGGGAAAAACTACAAAATAAAACAGGAAACTAGAACTAAACACACAACACATCATGACAACGGCGCTCTGGTTGCTGGTTGGTGAAATAAGAAGGTGTTCCATAAAGCTAAAAGTTGCCCCATCCCAGCTACCTTTTGCTTTCCTGCTGACATCTGATTCATGGTGAGTGAACACTGGGATGACTTAAATGTCTTGTTGCTTTGTGAGGTTTTTAAATCACTACATTTTTAAAAAAAAAACACATTTTAGGTGGGGGTTCAGCGTTTGGGGATTGTGGTTGGGGAGTTGGGGTGTTTGTCCTTTCCATGCCAGGCTGCAGTCTATGAATGACCTGCTCCTCTCTCTCTGGAGATTCAGATCCTGAACATTGATTGAGGCTCAGCCATTTGTCACGCTGGCTCTCCTTTAACTCTCCGACATGATTGATACTGGGATCTGCCTCCACTCTGAGGTACCACCCTGCCAGCTCTGGATTAAAAATCCATCCTTGCTGACGTTTACATATTAAAATTGGTAGTTAGGGCAATTCCCCGTGTGGAAACAAAGGGGGTCTGCTCTGCAGCAGCTGCAATCGATCATCCTGACAATACGTTTGTATAGAATCTAAATGGGGACAAGATGAGAATTGGTTGCGTATGCTTTTGATACTGGACACTTGGCCTGGTTTCCTCTGCTTTACATCTGAATGCTAATGTTCTCTCTGGTTTACACTAAATTTTGTTTGCAGTGGCCTGTAATAATACACACCCAGCATTTATTCTGGGACCAGTATGGAGATCAAATAAAAGTTAATTTTTTAATAGTTTTGTAAACAGTCAACAGTTGCCTTCAAATTAGTTGTATTGATAGCAATACTATCACTACAACATTTTCTTTTAAAAAATTAAACAGAAATTGTATAGAAATGAGTTACAACATGATATATGAAAGATATATGATTATATATGATCTATAATATATGATGACATACAATATGAAATGATAGTATAAAATCCAACTAAAAATAAAATAAGAAATTAAAATACTTTTAAAGTTATATTGAGATATAATAAAAATAAATATATATAAACCAACAGAAGGGTCTGAAGTTTGCTTTGTAAAAACAATATTTGCTTCTGCTCTGAGGTCTTCAGGGATGATTTTCCACAAACCTTCCTGAAGAGTTGTGAGATCACCTCCTCAGCCGTGTTTACTGGTACCTCTGGTCCTGGAAATGTGACCAAGCTTCCTTACAATTCATCCACTTTTTTCTTTTTCTAAAAATGATTAATAAATCTACATAGTTACTCTGACAGTTGTGAAACATGTGTGCATTGCTAGGCAACCAGGAGCGTTTCCCAAACAGCTGGCACCTGAGAGCAGTGCTCTCAACGACGGTTGGGGGGGGGGTAACAGTGACCCCATCCGCAGTTCTCTGGATCCCACACTCGACAAAAGTAACTGTTTTAACAAAGGGACTATCGCAGGGAGGGATAGGAACAAAAACTGTAACTAAATATTATTAAGATTATAATTAATAATCATAATAATAATAAAATAATTATAATAGCTGCACTGCCTCCAGCACTACATGGCAACACCTGCATCTATCTGGACCCGCAGCTGTCACACTTACCTGTGATGTCCTCTGATTTCACATTGGAGAAAAACGTGTGGAATAGAATAGAATAGAATGATTTTAACATACAGCGATATGAGCGTGTGTAAAACCAAGGCCCCCTTGTTGGTTCTAGCTGCACATTCTTTAACATTGTTGGGTGTTTTAATAAATTCACCACACATGTAAAGGTCTCACCATCATCCACGTGTGAATCCTGTTTTTATTATTGTTCATAAACATTGGTTAGCATTTGGAAACACTGGTAACATTATTCTACACGTCAAACACAGGTTCTGTTGATCCCGTCTCTGTTAGGAAGGCCGATCGGGGACCCAGTTGGGGAATGCAACATTCTTTCAGACCACATTTGCCTTCATGCTGGACTACTCAAACAAGTCTAACTTTTAGTGTTCCAGTCTCCACCAGACGTGGCGCTACATCAAGAACTACAAACAGAGAATACAAGACAACCAACGAAGAAGAAAACTGGTTGATATGCACAATAAATTTTGTTCCAACTAAACATGGAGCTGTATTAGATCCTAATGGTCTGGGTCGATCAGAATTCTACCAGAACCTTTATTGAATCAACATGTGCAAATGCTTTGGTTGTGTTTATCTCCGATGCTGGGCGGTGAACCCACAATGCACTTTGTTTTGTAGTATAAGTTCTGTATTTGGTCCACTTGAAATGTGTTCCAGTTGTCTCATAATTCCGACAGGTTGCGAGACATTCATGGGAAATATCATTCGGCGAGGCCATTAGCAGGTAGTTAGCATTCCATTTACACCAATTCACAAAAAGTGGACTCCTCCAGAACAATTTGTGAGCCTCTACAAATGTTGCACAAAAGAGGAAAATCTCACTCATTGTAAAAATGGGAAAAAAATGTGATTATGATGAATAAACGACACATAATGACACGATTTTTTACGAACATCCTGCCGCAACAATATAATTAGCATTGTTTATAATAGAAACTTAACAGACACTAAACGCATAAAGAATTGTGACAAAAACAACGATAGACAGCAGGTGATGGTGGCTACAGCCACATTTCAATCTGGAAACTGGAAACCTGAAGTTTATGAGTTCAACTGTAACCAAAACACAGCGACTTTCCCAGTAAACGGACTTGGGTTGGAATCACAAAAGTGTCTGAATGTGTCCTTAGCAGCTCCCTGCTAGTAGCCTCGTCCAGGTCACACCGTGACCTGATGGTTAATTCAGGTCCTGAACTGTGGTTTTATTCCCATAAAGTTCACTTACCTTGGCCTTCACTGCTATCCTCATCATTTTAGTTTCCAGAACTGAATCCTCCTGCAGGACTGTGTTGAGGTCTTCTGTAAAAGAAAAAGATCCAAAAACTCAGCTCCACGATGGGGTTTTCTGAATAGTGATTTCAGAGAATCATCCTGAGATGCTTTAATGTTGAAAATGAGGTTTGTTTTTCCTCTCCTCTCATGCTTTTCCAGCAACAAAAACAAAGAAAATGCTTCCACAAATGGTAAACACGCACCAGGATGTTTTCCTGTGTTTAGGGTTTTGGATTGGGTGTAAATAAAGCTGGATATTAATTATATATTCCAAGGCTAAATTTTTAAAGAGACAGTTGTGTCTGGTGGGATGGATCCCTTCAAACAGAAAAAAACAAAGCCAGACCCTTTCTATTATTCGCCTTCTCATCATGTTATTGTTCAGTTTCTACTGCAGTTTCAGCCCATTTCTAAACGTTCAGCCCATTTTTCTCCTAATTATTTTTCATTCATTTGAATATTTGTGTCATAAAGAGCTTAAGTAGTCTGGAATTAGTGAGGGTAGGCTGTTTGTTAAATGATCCATGCGCCCCTTGGGGCATAGACCTAAATCTATTTGGACATGGGCTTAAAGCTTGTAAGCCTATTATTTCCATCTGATTCAAAAACAGCACATTGTTAAAGTGATTGTTTTCATTTCTCACTCTGCCTCGTCTCTGTACATCCATGCAGCCTCAAGAACAGAGATAAAAACATCCCGGTGGCTATGTAGCGGAACGCCACGCCCTGAGGATCTGAGGGGTCTGAAAGCCATGGCTCTTCTTCTCTGCCCTAGACGAAAAGTAAAGTGTGCCATTTACCTACGTTCATTACCAGTAATGCTAGATATGTATAATTTGTCTTGTGAAATGACCAAACAGCAAAAACTAAAACTTTGAGACATTTTCTCTGACTTTATTTTGTTAGAACCTCAACAACTCACCCTCCAGACCTCCTCATGAGGGAGTGAGCCCCCCTACCCCCCCTTGCTCCTCATACTAGGGAAGACCCTAGCCCTAAACCATCCCCCACAGCAGGAATAATTGGTGAATGATGCTGGTTAACAAAAAACAGATCAAATATCCCGATAGGAAGAGGCCAGATGAAGACATATTACAACTACTGGACATCAGTTTGACTAGGAATTGTTTCAGTTGTGATGGTGAATGCCATTTACAAACTCAAAGAACAGCAATGGGAGAGAAATTTCTACTTGCATATAAAAATATCTTTGTGGCAGACTGGGACTCAACGGCTCTGAGCAAGTGCAGTAAAACCTTTTTCAGTATGTGAGGTATTTGGACAATATATTCGGCTTTTGGACAGATTCATAGGAGGACATCATTCATTCATTCATTATCCTAACTACTTAGTCCGATTAATGGTGGTGGGGAAGCTGGAGCCTATCCCTGCAGTCTTAGGGCGTAGGGCAGGATACACCCTGGACAGCTCACCAGTCCATTCCAGGGCCACACAGAGACAAACAACCACTCACGCTCACACTTACTTCTATGGGCAATTTAGAGTAACCAGCTAACCTAACATGCATGTCTTTGGATGGTGGGAGGAAGCCGGAGTACCTGGAGAGGAGGACATCATGCAACTCATAACTTTTCTAGATACATAAAACCTCTTATTAGATTAAAATATACATTTCTTAATCATTCTGTCAATTTTTGAACATTATTAAAAAAAGACATGGAATTAGAACCAAAAACTGGACGTTGAAGTTCACTTTAAAAAGGCAGATACCAATGCACTTTACTTTAAAACAAGTCTTCACCTAAACAACACATTTACAGGGGTTTAGTCAAAGCACAGTTGATTCGGTTTAGCTGTATTCATTCACAGGAAGAGGAGTTTTGGGAAGCGGTTCAAACTTTATTCACAACATTGAGACATGGGGGACTGTAAAGAATGATGCTGTTGAACACAAATCTTTCATCAGGTGTGAAAAACTAAATAGCAAGAATAAAACTAATTTTGAAATAATTGCAAATCAGGTGTTTTTCTAAATCTATCAAGCAATGTCAACATAGAGACGCCACAGAAATTTGAGAGATTGATAAGGGCTAGACGTAAACCCTTATAGGTACAGTAAGATTTGAGAGATTCTGGAGATGTATTAGTGTGGGAAGGTTGGTTCTTTTCGAGCTCCGCCTTTCTTTTTGTTTAATCCTGGCTTCCTTATTCCTTCTCCAGCTTCTCCTCCTTTGTCCTCTCTCCCATCTATATCTTCCCATTTCTCATGCTCCCTAAGCAGCTGTACCTGTTGCTGGTATGAAGGCTTCTGGGAACTGTCTTGGACGTAAGCTGGTGGAGTGGGATGTATCAGCCATTCACTACATGGCCTCTGGTGAGGTCACAGTACCAAAAAACAGAACTTTGTAAAACTGGTTTAACATAAAGTCAACAATTAGTCTTTAAAATTCCATAAATTTTAAATATAAAAACCTCAAATTGAGTATACCTCATATTTTATGAATGGTGTGATGCAATGAACTTCAAGAAGCCTGAATCCGCATAAATATAATATTAAATATAAAAAAGAAAGTTATACTCATTTAAACATTTTTAGCAAATGGCTAGCAAAGCTTCAAGGATACAGAACAACTCATCTTGGTCAGATCATGAAATGACGAAGAGAAAAAAAATCAATTTATTGGACATCAAGGAGCCTCTGAACTTGAATATGAAAACGAGTTGAATTGATTCTTGTATAATACTTGATAATTAGTTAAAAACTGATCCTTTGAGTTTGATCTCATTCATGCAATTTGGATTTTATTTCTCATTCTAACAATATTTCCTCCTTATCCCCTATCCATGCCAAAACCCTAACATTTCGCCATATTCACTGCCCAGAATAACAATTACTCCTTCCTATCTGGCTGTGCAATGGCGGAGAGGATGGGATGACCAGGGGTGGCCACGGCCACCCTGCGCTAAATCCTGGCCACCCCAACGTACAGCCATCCCCACATGACTTGGAGAACATTTTTCGACACTGCAATGGCAGGTCTTACTGAGAAGCTGTGAGAAGCCATAGCAAGGTGTCAGCTGTACAAATGCTTCAATACATTATTACAAGTAAGGTCAATTTTCTGATTTACTTTTAATGTCAATTTTCAGTCGTGTTATACAGAGATATACATGAGGTCAACTGTTTACTTGTTTGAGACTTTTATTTCTTAATGAATTTTTCCTTAGAGTCTCTCGTGAGGTCTGCCTGCACCGTTTGCCACCATCACAATTCCTGATGTCATAACTAGGTGACTGTGTACCTCTTAACAGCACATACTCGGACATGCCATAACACCACATTTCCCCGTCCTGGGTGGGTCACCCGTAATTTTGTGGATTTACTTATCAGTTTAAGACCTGTAGCAAGCTAGCTTTTAGAAAAATAGTTGTTTAGCTAATGTTAGCTAACTTTTTAAGCATGTGAAAACATGATTTGATGTTATCTTTGACTTGTTCTGATATACAGAACAAGTCAACTATTCTGATATAGAGATGATATATTTGTCATTTTACATTGGTTTATAATGTCAGAGCATGTTACGGCCCAAGCCTGCTGGAATGTGGAGGAAGATGTCCCAACAGCCGCACAAGACCAGGATTGGCCAGCCTTCTGCATCTCAGCCTCTACCCCTTGGCGCTTTAGGATTGGTGGAGGACTTTTCAGGACCAAGGCTCATTGGCTACCTCCTCTGCCACTCTCCTATTTAAGGGACATCATCAGCCTCATTCAGGGCAGCTGTGTTTGAGTGTAACACAGTTTGCCACTGTTGTACTGTTTGTGGGTTTTGCTGAGATTTTGGCTTCTGGGACTTTTTTGACTTGCTGTAGAGTTACAGAACCTGTTGTATTTTGTCTGTGATTACAGAGTTGTTTGGGTCTTATTTTATTAAGACTTTTTGACTTGCTGTAGAGTTGCAGAACCTGTTGTGTTTTGTCTGTGTTTACAGAGTTGTTTGGGTTTTATTTTATTAAGACTTTTTGACTTGCTGTAGAGTTACAGAACTTGTAGTGTTTTGTCTGTGATTAGAGTTGTTTGGGTTTTGTGTTATTGTATTAAGTTATCTCTTTTGTATTGGGAAGTTTTGAGTTATCCCTTATTGTTTTGGTAAATTCACCTATTTGTAAATAAATCTTATTGGTGAAATTTTAGTTGCCACTCTTTTGTGTTGCAACCCCCTTTTTCCCCTAGACACCACTGGGGTCGTAACAGAGCAGATGATGAGAAAGAGAGAGAAGACATAGCTTCCCTCTTCAGTAAGAGAACAGTTATTGAGAAGAAGACAAGACAGAATGACAGACAGGGTGAGAGGAAGACAGTCCGATTCAGATAGTGAGGAAGAAGTCTCCAAAGTGGACCTGCAGGTATACAACAACTTTCACACATGAAGTTTGATCTAAAAGTATCTTATTTGATAATTTTCAGTGTTTTGTATTCCTTTACGGATCATGGTGAAAATGAGTTGAGAGAAATTTTCAAACATTTTAGAAAATACTTTTAGCACCCTGCAACGGACTGGTGACCTGTTCAGGGTTTACCTGCCTCTTGCCCAATGGTTGCTTGGTTAGGCGACCCTTAATTGGACTAAGCGTTTAAAAAATGGATGGATGGATGGATATTCAGCACCTTGTCTGACACTAAGGATTTCTTCAGAGTCCAGCAGACAGACTAAAGAGAGTGAAAGAGAAGAGCTTCTACTTACCAGTGGCCAAACTGCTCACACTGTTGTCACACATTTGACAACACTTCAGCTGCTACACTTACTAATATTGTCAGCAAATTATGTATGGGCTCTATAAAACACACAATTAAGAAACTGCAGAATAATACCTTTGCAAAATCATTTAATCAACTTAAAATGTCTAACTTCTGTTCTTAGATGCTACTCAAAGACTTCATCAGCTGACAGACTCAGTGTGAGAGAGAGGGGCCCTAACTGACCGGGGGGCCAAGTGGCCCTACGGGTAGACTGGTTAACACACTTAGCACTGAATTTTACTTTAGGCCAATATGATGTTGTGGCAGTGTCACTATGCAGCCTGATAATTCATGATTATCTCTGATTCCCACCAGTCATGTAAAGACCTCAATCAGTGCAGAGTTAACTGAATAGCCTGAGGTTTTTTATGTGAAGCAAGACAAAAAGTTTATTTTAGCAGAATTTAAACACAAAGCAATTCAAAGTGCTTTATATGAAACATTAAAAGCATTCCAGTGGGGAGCAGATGAAGTATTAGGAACATAAAAATATCGTTATAAAACATAAAACAGTGTGCAAAAATAATAAATTTATATTAAATAGAAAGTCTAAATCAGTTAACAGATTCAGTAATTATTTATATCCTTTAACCAAATCCCAGATGTGTTCTGTGGTTTGTAGATAAGCTGCAGAAGTTTATGTAAGGATTAAACAATAAAGATCCATACGTTAGACGGTTATATTGCATGACATGAAGTCTAGAACACCACGACATGCAGTGTTCCTCCTTGAAGTGCATTATAACTATTTAATGCACAGATCCAAGTTGTTTAATCCGCTTATAACATGGTCGCACACAGTAAACATTTTATAACAAGTGTTTAATTATTTATTTTACAAAACTTGCTCAAGTATAGGAATTATTTTAACTTTTCATGCTGAATAACCGTTGTCAAGCCACAGCATGTTTCTCTCATTCATCTGCCGACAGAACTTTTACCATTTTCCATCATGCACACCCTATCGATGATTAATTCAACTTTTGATAATAATGGATTTTTATTTTTCAACTTTTCTCTTAAACAGACATGTTTTGAGAGAGCTGATGAATCAGCCCAGCCACGCCTGAAGCTCCAGGGTGACAGGAAAAAGAACTTTCAACCCCTGTGGTATACCATACAGCCATGGCTGGAATTCTCACAGAGCCTCTGACTCTGCTTACTGTTATGCATGCAGGCATTTAGGCCTCCCAAACACAGGGTCAGAGTTTACTTCAGTCTTTGGATACAAAAACTAGAAAAAAGCAACATTTAGAGATGGCGGGGTTTGCTGCATAAGTGAAGCAAGAGCCTCACATAAATGCAATGATATCTTGGAAAGAATATAAGTGAGAACAAAAATCAAATACATCTCCAATGAGTACCGTAACTAAAAGTCACAGTAACCTGGTACAGGAAAATCCGACATATATGCAAACTGTAGCTGAGGTCTCGCTATTAAATATAACCTAAATATTTCACAACGGGGTCATGAGGAAATAAAAGATGATGGCAATCATGAAAACTTTATTTCAACCATATTGGATGTGATTATTGACTCTTTCCCAGTTTTAGAAGAGACTCGCAAAATAAAATACACAAGCACTAAATTCCGAATGTAATTTTAGACACATTAGTTGAGATGGTACGCTCCTCCATCACAAAGGGGGTCAAGGATAGTGAACTGTTTTCTCTAGCAGAGGAAACTAAAGGCATAAAAAAGAAGGCTGAGGTACTATCACAAAGAAGCTGTAAAAGAAAGCTTCTTGAACAGCAGATTGCCTTTTTGCAAGAGGACTGACCGAAAAAATAATACGAATACTTGAGCGATATTGGCTGGACTACAAAAGTAATCTTGGCCCATCGTATGATGGTCCTTCTGTCATGAGTGGCAGGCTTTCTTGCAGTCAAGTTCGTATTAAGGAGGTGGCAAAGCAGGCCTTCCATGTCCATTGCAATGCCCATAAGTCTTAACATTGTTCTTGTAAAAACAGTAAAAACAATCCCACAAGCTGAATGGTTTTTTTGCACTGTTGCAAAGACTATATGTATTTATATCTGGTTCTTCCATCCACTACAAGTGGCTTGACATACAGAAAAACATGTATAGTAGAGCACCAAGAGAGCTTGAACGATTGAGTGAGAATCTGTGCACACACAAAAATAGAGGTACCAGCTTGTACCTAAAAAGGTACAAATGCTTGTCGCTGGGGGTGTACTCTTTTGAGAGACATTTCTGTACCCTTTCAGTTCTGGTTTATTTTTGTACCTTATCAAGTTCAACCTTACCTTATCAAGTTATGTTTTTTATGTTTTTCACAGCATTAGGCTTGGTCAATACCACTTAGCAATATTATCTTATCTTTAATCTAGAAATAATCTTCAAAAACTCAAAAGACTGACATTGTGGGCCACAGCAAGTGTTGTGCGTCTAAACCGGTCTTAACAATACATTTCTTTTGAGGCGACTTTTTAAAAATTAAAAATTAAAAATAAAATCATCAAATATCAGTTGTAGTATGTGATGAAGTCGTAGGGGGGTATACTGATTGCTGAAGAACAGCTGGTAAATCCCAGTATGCACTATACGCTGTAAAATATAGTCCCGGTATGCAAAAGGTTAGAATTTAAAAGTGCCGGTACTGCGTACCGCTGCGTACCAGCCCACTTAAAGCACTGCTGCTCATAATAGTTTTTGTCACGACAAACATTTTTCAATGCTGTAGGTACTTATGGTTAAAATGGTACAAATTTGTACTTTATGTCACTTTGAACCCTTTTTCGTACACTGAAGGTGTGCTTCTGGTCTCTTAAAGACCAGTATTGTACTTTTGAGAGAACATTTCTTTAAAATGTACCTATAGGTACAGAAATGTCCCTATCTTGTACCTCTATTTTTGAGAGTGTGGGCCTGTCAGCACATGGCTTGCCAAATTTTACTTGACAGACTACCTGCTATTATATGTGTCCTTGAGTGATGTTGTGGAAGAAAACAGAGGAGATACAAGTGTTGATGCACAGGACCTGCATGCTCTATTTGACAAGCAGTTCATTAACTTTTTGTTAACATGCACTATGGTTTTTGGTGGTGCAAAATGTCTCTCTGACATTCTACACTCTGCTTCGCTTGATTCATGTTCAGCATAGTTGAAGCCCTTGTGCTATGTTATCAAGACTACAAGTTATAAGTCCTATTTTGAAGGACTCTGGAATAAAGGTTTAAACACTGCTAAAAGAAAATCCAAATGTGAGGAGAGAGTCCACTCTAAAAAGTAAGACAAAACAGAGCAAACTGTTGGATGTCCATGTTGCCATGTCATCTGTAGGTGAGTGTTCTGCAACGGACCAAGACACTTTCCATTCCAGCTTATTCTACCATGATCAGAATTGAAGCCTTAAATCCTTCAAGTGCTACATTTTGCCAAGAAGATGCTTTATATCCATTTGTTTTAATTTATGAATGCAGTATGTAAGATCTTAAACAGGAAGTGCATCTAATGAAAAGAATATTAGAGAGGAACGTAGCATCTGCTACATATGGAAGCCCTCTAACATTGTAGAGCTCACTAAAATTATTGAGCCTGGGGCGATGGGGTCCTCTCATGGCCCTATTTCCAGGGCTTTGCCAGGGGGGTTCAGGCGGGGGAAAGGGCTGTCCAATAGGCCTGAGTCTGGGCTGACTTGGATGGGGGGAGCTGCTGCTGGCTTTGGGGGTGCTGGGTCGACTGCATTTGGGGTGTGGGGGTGGGACCCTGGGAGTGGTGGGTGATAGTCATGGGGGCCCTAATTGGGCCCTTCCTGTCCTCTGTCCCTCAGGGGCGTCATGCACAAGGCATGTTGTGAAGGAGAGATGAGGGCATCAGGAGAGAATGGATGAAGTTGTTAATGGAGGGTGAGAGAGTGCGGGGGGCGAGGGGGGGACAAGGGGAGAAATCGAGATGAAAGAATTTAGGTAGGGGGTGAGTGTATGCAGTTGGTTGGGGATATGTATGTGGGGGGGGGGGGGGGGGGTGTTGATGATAAGTTGGGTGTGTGTATGATGGAGTGTGCTTGTGTATAAAGAGAACTGTGAACTGTGAGAGGGTGTAGGGTGTGTTTGTGTGTGTATGAATGGGGATGGGGTGTATGTGTGTGAATAAAAGGGAGTATGTAAGTGGGGGCGGGGTAGGAGGGTGTGAGCATGTAAATAGGGCAGTGTATGAGTGGAGATGGAAGGCTGGGTTGGGGTATGTGTGTGGGGGGAGGAGTGGGGGATTTTGAGGTGGGGTGGGGATGTGTCTAGTGGATGCAGCAATGTGCCCAACCAGCTCTGCAACAGAACAGCCCATGTATTAAAGAACAACTGTTCAATCACAGTATTGCTGAGGGTATAGCTGCTGC
This sequence comes from Telmatherina bonti, assembly GCF_933228915.1. Classification (NCBI taxonomy): domain Eukaryota; kingdom Metazoa; phylum Chordata; class Actinopteri; order Atheriniformes; family Telmatherinidae; genus Telmatherina; species Telmatherina bonti. The sequence goes on from NC_136610.1 coordinate 5,526,324, forward strand.
TGGGCTTCAAACATGTATCACAATTGCACAACATGCTTTGTAGCAAGGATGTAAACTAGCAGGTCAAAGAAATAATTTATCCACTCATTATATATTCTGTCCAGCTGAAGTTGCATGCGGTTTAAAACGTTAAAGTTCATAAAGCGATGCTTATGTGACTCTGCATAGATTGCATGGAAATAACCGGACTGCTTCAGCTCTTCAGACAACGTTCCACCGCTGTGCAACATCACTCGCCAGGTTTAAATGAGGCTGCCAAGTTTGACAAGTGTAGTTTTTTTGCTTTTACAAGTTGATCACATAATGACTAATTTACCCATTAGTGACATCAGCTGCTTGGTATGGACAATGGTGAAGAGACTGAGGAATGACTGCCTGGTAGCAAGACTTTTCACCAGCCGCTCCACCGTAATGAAACCCTTCAATTGCCCTGGACACTACAAACTTTGCATCCCAGTCATGGAGATGCAGTCATTCCTCTTGTAAAGGTCCTTGATAAGGACCAGGACAAAGGCGGGACCTGCAACAATGGGCCGGGTGTGGGTTAGAGGGAAGATCCTTTCCATTCCACTTTTCTGCAGTTTATCTCATGTCCAATGGTGCATTGGCAGTGGGAATTATATACTCCCACGCCACGAAACCCCTCTGATGTAGAAGTAGTAGTAGTAGTTGTATTTTAAAGTTTTAAATTGAGTTTCTCTGTGTTCTCCAGTATTTTTCTCACCAGGATCCTACACACTAGGATCTGGTCTTGCTGGGTTCATGGAGTCACCACAGCAGAGACTGCCATTGTTGTGGTGGGTCGGTGGCACCATCCACCATCCTGATGGGTAGTGGTGGGCGCCCAGGCCTGCCATGGACTGGGTGGGTCTTGTGCTGGTGGCTTCTGTGGTTATGATTAGTGTCCAGGTGTGACTGGATCCCCAAGATATTGCTTCTTCATAGTCGACTAAGCCTGGTGTTGGAATCTAATGTTTGGCCGAGAGGTTGGATGAGAGTGTTTTACAGTGGGGCTCCAAAGTTTGGGCACCCCTGGTAAAAATTTATTTTAATGTGCCAAAAAGAAGCTAACAAAAGATGGAACATCTCCAAAAGGCGTCAAATTACAGATTAGACATTCTTATAACATGTCAAAAAAAGTTACATCTTATTTCCATCATTTTAACTTTTAAAATAACAGAAAACAAAAAATGGCCTCTGCAAAAGTTTGGGCACCCTGCATAGTTAGTACCTTCTATTCCCCCGTTTGGCAAGTATGACAGCTTGTAAACACTTTTTTATAGCCAGCCAATAGTCTTTCGAATCTTGTTTGAGGTATCTTCACCCATTCTTCCTTGCAAAAGTCTTCCAGATCTTTGAGATTTCTGGGCCATCTGTGACGCACTGCTCTTTTAAGGTCTATCCATAGACTTTCAATTATGTTGAGGTCAGGAGATTGTGAAGGCCATGGCAAAACCTTCAGTTCATGCCTGTTGATGTAATCCACCCTGGATTTTGAGGTGTTTTTAGGATCATTATCCATTTGTAGAAGCCATCCTCTCTTTAACTGCAGCTTTTTCACAGATGGCATTAGGTTAGCATCCAAAATTTGCTCAAATCCCATTGAATCCATTTTTCCTTTTACTCGTGACTTTCCCTGTGCCACTGGCTGCAATACAACCCCAAAGCATGATTGATCCACCCCCATGCTTAACAGTTGGATAGAGGTTCTTTTCATTAAATTGTGTGCCCTTTCTTCTCCAAACGTACCTGTGCTCGTTCCGGCCAAAAAGTTCAATTTTAACCTCATCAATCCACAGAACTTGTTTCCAAAATGCACCAGGCTTGTTTATATGTTCCTTTGCAAACTTCAAATGCAGATTTTTGTGGTAAGGACGTAAAAGAAGTTTCCTTCTGATGACTCTTCCATGAAGGCCATATTTGTACATGTACCTCTTTATAGTGGAATGGTGCACCATAACTCCAGTATCAGCCAGATCTTCCTGGAGGGATCGTGCAGTCAAACTTGGGTTTTGACTTGCTTTTCTTACAATCTTGTGAGCTGTTCTGTCTGATATTTTTCTTGGTCTTCCAGATTTTGCTTTAACTTCCACTGTTCCCAATGACTGCCATTTCTTGATTACATTCCGAACTGAGGATATTAGCATCTGAAAACACTTCTTACACCCTTCTCCTGCTTTGCGAGCATCAACTATTTTCAGTTTCAGTGTTCTTGACAGCTGCTTAGAGGAACCCATGGTGCCGATTGTTGAGGTAAGGTCAGATGAGTCTTAGCATTTAAAACCTTTGAGATTGACATCACCTGGTCTTTCCAGACACTAACTGTAAACAATCCAGGACACTGTCAGGTCTCTGTTGTCAAATTGGGGGCGTAGAAGGTGCTAACTCTGCAGGGTGCCCAAACTTTTACAGACACCATATTTTGTTTTCTGTTATTTTGAAGGTTTAAATGATGGAAATAAGATGTAACTTTTTTTGACATGTTATAAGAATGTCTAAACTGTACTTTGATGCCTTTTTGAGATTTTCCATCTTTTTAAAGCTCCTTATTTGCACATTAAAATAAATTTTTACCAGGGGTGCCCAAACTTTGGAGCCCCACTGTATAAGTTTTACTTATGTGAGTGTGTGTGAAAACATGATTGTATATGTTGGACTCTGGGTGAGTTACATGTTTGGTCTTTGAAGGCTTGTTTTTAACCTTGTTTTATTTTTGCTTTTTATTCTGTAAAGCACTTTGTGCTGCTTTTTGTATGGAAAGTGCTATATAAATACATTTTGATTGATTGATTGATTGCTTTTGAGTTTAACTAAACTCTTGCTGTAAGTTAGCAGCTAGGGATACAGGCTTCAGTCAGACAGGCAAATGAGGTGATCCAGCATGCATTCCAGGCTCCCAGAACGATGCTCAGTACAATGGTACGGCTCTTTTCCTACGCAGCTACAAGCCAACAGGTTATGTGGCAAAAAGCTAGCTGCTTAATAGCTCCTTGTTACAAAAAGCTAGCCTCCATTGTTCTGATGTTACTTTAAAATTATTTGATGATAGTTATTAAAGATTAATGTCCATATTTGATGAGATTAATGTTATGTTCAGAGTGAGTACCTACATGTGATGCTATTAGCTCACTTCCTGCAGAAAGATTTTATTTTAGTTAATTAACTGCTGCAGTTATGTTGGCTCAGTCTGAAGCAATGGGCCTGAGGTTCCTCATCAGAGAACTCATCAGATTAATCTTCTGTATTATTAGAGGAGTCTCTTCATGTAGGAAGAAGCTAGTTAGCCTCACTGAATGTATTTATTATGGTAATAATGAATTATGTTTATATAAGCGTTTTACACTGAATCTATTCTTCGTTTAGGCAAAGTAATACCTTTTGATAGTGAGCTACACGCGGAGCCACAGCTGTCCTGGGACAAACTGAGGGAAGCCAATGTACACCAGCAACCTCTCCAACCACCATGAAACCCTCATTCAAATTCAGATGCCAGTGATGCCAACGCTGGAGGCAAGGAGGGTAAAGTGTGTTGCCGAGGGGCACAATGGCAAACCAGGGGAGCAGGATTCAGACCACCGACCTTCGGGTCATTGGGTGACCTGCTCTACCTCCTGAGCCACTTCAGGTCTTTATTTGACATTGTCAAAGTGCAATGTCTGTTAGTTTATTCTTTCATTTGAGGCCTGTTTTCCTCTTTCATTGATTTATTACAATAGTTTAAAGTGATGTTCTATGTTATTAATGTTATTTCAGCGATTGTAAAAAAAAATTAACCTTTCTTCAGTGAAGTCTGTTTCCGTAGCATCCATCCATCCATTATCCTAACCGCTTAATCCAATGAAGGGTCGCTGGATGTTTCTGTAACAGAATAATATAAGAAGTAGTTTGTTTTTTTTGTTTTTTTTTCTAATGAGAATGAAGTTTTTACACCAGTTATGTTTTTTCTGTTGAATCTTGTTTTGTTTGGTCGTATTTCATCAGTGTGAAGTTGTCAAACTGCAAATACAGTTCAATCCTGAAGCTCCATTTTCTGTTGTTTTCTGTTTGTGTGACAACATGACAAATGTGACAGTTTTTAGAAAAATGTCTCGTCCCACTCACTGCTCAAGCCATGACTAGAAACAGTCATCATGGTGTTGAGTTGTTTCATAATTGACACTTGCATGAACGTTTCTGTGTTACATGTCGGAGTCAACGTTACTGAAAGGAACTGTTTATTCACAACAAAAAAGAACATAAAAGTCTGTAATTTAACACTGAAACTGTTGTCATCATGTTCGGCATTTACAGCAGCATGAAGGCTGAATTCATCAAATATCCAACCAACTTCATGGCGGTCGCACATTTACTCTGCACGACACTTCCGAGTTTTTGTTCCATTTTCTGCTAAATATCAATAAAGTCATGAGATCAGTGAATGGTTTCCAAATCTTCCTTTTAATTTTATTTCAATCTTGACATTTTATTTTTTTTTCTACTTTAGCCAAACCTGTAAATCCCAACACAAATAAGTTTATTATTGTTATTTCCAGACTGAACGCTGTGTGTGCAGAGAAGCAAAAAGCGATTTTAGAACATCTGCTGCAGGTTTTCTGGCAATACAAAAGGACTGTCCATTGATTTTAAGACAATTACAACTTCATCTCTTTCTGCATGAGCTGTTGCAGCAGGATCATCAAAAAGGCAAGAAAACATGAAAAACTTTCCAGACATTCAAACTGTCTATGTGGAGTTTGGATGTTCTCCCTATAGGTTCTCTCCGGGTTCCACGACTTCCTTCCACGGTCCAGAGACATGCGTGTTACTCTAAAGTCTCCCCAGAAGGCAGTGTGAGTGTGAATGGTTGTTTGTCTCTTTGTGTTGGCCTTGTGGTGGACTTGCAACCTGTGAATAACCTGCCTCTCGCCCAGTTATTGCTGGGATTGGCTCCAGTTGACCCCTAATTTGGGACAAGCGAAGCATCACTTGAGCTGAAAGGGTTAAATGATACGGGGAGATTTATTTTATAATTCTGAAGGTAAGTTGATGGAAGTTCTGGCTTGTATGCTTAATTAACTTTTGTGTGTTTGGTGAAGTGTGTACTTCAGTTACGGTCACTCATATTTATTAAATACTAGGGAGCCAAAATTATGATTGAGATCAAATTGTAATTAATGGTACAGCCCTGGAGTAGCCGGCGCACTGCTGGAAAACACAGGGAAGGAGGGAATGGTTTGCTTCAGAGATCACAACAAACGCACCGAGGGTTGTGTTAATATTCTGCCAACTGAGCTCATGACTCCACTCACAGCATCTGTTAATGATGGATACATATTTACTATATTATCACAAATGAATTTCCACTATAGATGGAATGGATGACAACGTGCAGCTTAGAGCTAAACTTGTTACAGAAATCCTGCCTACACAGCTGGAATAAACTGTGTTTTAACAAGCTCTACAAAGCCACCTCTTCTACTCCTCACTGTGCGTTGTCTCCGCTTGTGTTGGAAAAAACCATCGAAACACTGCAGCGGAAATGTCTTCCTACAGTAAAACTGGTTTTCAAACTGGGGATCAGGACCCCCATGAGGGTCATGACATCATTTAAGGGGCTTGTCAGATAACTGTAAAAAATTAAAAATTTATTTATTCATTAATAAATTCATTAATTAAATTTAATGAATGTAATATAATGAATTACATTCATTCAATAAATTTGGGAATTTAACCTCAATCGAGGAAGTTCTGTTGTTTTTGGCATTTATGTATGTTTGTCTGTCTGTTTATAACTTTACACAAAAACTACTGAACGCATTTTCATTATTTTGTTTTCCTGGATTCTGGATACTACCATCCAGAACAGGAACATCGTTCTGGATACTACCAACCAGAACAGGAATAACATTCTGGATACTACCAACCAGAAGAGGAATAACATTCTGTATACTACCAACCAGAACAGGAACAACGTTCCGATATTACCATCCAGAACAGGAACAACATTCCGATACTACCATCCAGAACAGGAACAACGTTCCGATACTACCATCCAGAACAGGAACAACGTTCTGGATACTACCAACCAGAACAGGAATAACATTCTGGATACTACCATCCAGAACAGGAACAACGTTCTGGATACTACCAACCAGAACAGGAATAACATTCTGGATACTACCATCCAGAACAGGAACAACGTTCTGGATACTACCAACCAGAACAGGAATAACATTCTGGATACTACCATCCAGAACAGGAACAACGTTCCGATATTACCATCCAGAACAGGAACAACGTTCCGATACTACCATCCAGAACAGGAACAACGTTCCGATATTACCATCCAGAACAGGAACAACATTCCGATACTAACATCCAGAACAGGAACATCGTTCTGGATACTACCAACCAGAACAGGAACAACGTTCCGATACTACCATCCAGAACAGGAACAACGTTCCGATATTACCATCCAGAACAGGAACAACATTCCGATACTAACATCCAGAACAGGAACAACGTTCCGATACTAACATCCAGAACAGGAACAACATTCCGATACTAACATCCAGAACAGGAACAACGTTCCGATACTAACATCCAGAACAGGAACATCGTTCTGGATACTACCAACCGGAACAGGAATAACATTCTGGATACTACCATCCAGAACAGGAACAACGTTCCGATATTACCATCCAGAACAGGAATAACATTCCGATACTACCATCCAGAACAGGAACAACGTTCCGATATTACCATCCAGAACAGGAACAACATTCCGGATACTACCATCCAGAACAGGAACAACGTTCTGGATACTACCAACCAGAACAGGAATAACATTCTGGATACTACCATCCAGAACAGGAACAACGTTCTGGATACTACCAACCAGAACAGGAATAACATTCTGGATACTACCATCCAGAACAGGAACAACGTTCCGATATTACCATCCAGAACAGGAACAACGTTCCGATACTACCATCCAGAACAGGAACAACGTTCCGATATTACCATCCAGAACAGGAACAACATTCCGATACTACCATCCAGAACAGGAACAACGTTCCGATATTACCATCCAGAACAGGAACAACATTCTGGATACTACCAACCGGAACAGGAATAACATTCTGGATACTACCATCCAGAACAGGAACAACGTTCCGATATTACCATCCAGAACAGGAACAACGTTCCAGATACAACCATCCAGAAAAGGAACCAAATTCCAGATACTACCATCTAGAATAGGAACAATGTTCCAGATAATACCATCCAGAACATGAAAAAAGAGGAGATTTTTGGAGTTTTGATCCCTGAAAAAAAACAAATGAAGATACAAACATGCAACAAAAGCCATAATATAGACAAGACATGGTAGAATCATGATTAATAGAACTGGAATCTCACAGTGGATCCATATGTAGGAATAGATTTAAAGGCACACAAATATCTTGTCACATCTGTGAACCAAAACCCACCAAAAACTAAAATATTTATGAAGATTCTTATAGGGTTCCAGGTATTTACTTAGAGGATGCTGCAAGGTGATCCATCTGATAGATCACATTATCAACCAGTTTCTTATTGCATGTGGTCATGAACTACAGTGTTGGAGTTCTTGGCTAAATAAATAATAATAATTACATAAGACAGATACGTTTTTCCCTTCAGTGCTTTAAGCCTGTCTGTGTTTTTTCAACCAGTGAAATGAGATTTTTCAGATAATTTGGGAAAAGAAACAACTTAAACATCTCCTCCTTTACCTTTATTTCAGTCCTGCTCGACATCTGCAACATCTCCTCAACTCGTTAGGGATTCGGGGTCTTTTCGGGGGACATTACCTGGGCTTTTGCAGGCTAAATTGGCCTTCCTCTTCTACATTTGGATTCTCCTCCAGTCACCCAACCATAACAATAGCCTATCTTAAAATGTGCCAGAGGTAATAAGATGAATCACAGAGGCAGGATAGCATCCAATTTAGTGTGAGGAAATGTCTTAAAATTACTCAGATAGGCTCTAGCTCACAGCGAGCCTGAATTGGACTTAGTGGTATAGAAAATGAATGAATTGTATGAAAAGAAAAAAAAAAGTGCTTTAACAGAAGGAACCTTGGTAGAAAATCTGAAGGAAATAAAGTCAATGTGACTGAAGCTACTGCTGCAAGTTTCCACTGTCGATAATATGGTCATTTTGTTTAAAAAGAACTCACTCATGTATGAAATTATGTAACTGGATCTATAAAAAAAACACACTAACATACTGTGTACGCCACAACAGGTAAGCTAATATAGTGAATATGTGTGATTCATATTTTAGTGTATTGTCGAGACTTTTTATTTGTCTCACATTTGATTCCTTGTCATGATTTTTATATGATGTTTTATAACTGAGAGAAAGGTTTGACAGAAACTTGTCTCTTTCATGTTCACTTTGTCTGATTACAAATAGAGTAAACAATATATGCTTTCACGTTACTCACTAACAGTCTTCAATAAAACCAGAAAAAGTCGCTAGTCTTGTGTATCATCACCTCTTCTTTAAAGAAAACCAATCCTAATTCTAAACAGTTGTCCCGGTGCTGAAGAGGCATCTTGTCTTCCAAACGATGAAGACTTTTCTGCAAGTGTCTCGGCTTCATGCTTCCCTCTGTCACTGTTACACTAATCCCTACCCCAAACTTGAATTAATTAGTGTAATGAAGTCTTTCTGAAGACTCGCTGTGAAGTTAGATCTGCAGTGTTTTGTCTCATTTTTCAGTCACCACTCACAGTTCTTGCCACACAACATTAATATAGCTAATTAAACACTCTGACAGTTAATTTAGTATAATTAATACAAATACTAATTTTAGATGGGGTACAAATGAAGCCAGTGATGGTGAAACCAAATGTCTTTGTATAATGTCATCAACCTTCAAAGAAGCAAGAGAGGACGTTAGAGAGACTGATCTGAAATTAATTTGAAAATCTTCATTGTTTTTTCTGTGAAAATGATTTTTATGTCAGACAGCTTCCCTGCTGATCAACTCAGAGCTCGCCGAGAGGCTTTCTGTCGTTTTACACCATAACTGTTCATTTCAACAGAGTCTGTTTATAACCCCATAACTCTGTCTATGTCCCAAAATCTTTATCATCTATCCATCCGTCCATCCATCCATCTGTCCATCCATCTGTCCAGCAAGCAGTCCATCCATTTGTCTATCCACCCATCCAACTATTTATCTGTCCATTCATCCATCTCCATTCCTCTCCATTCTTCCCATCTCGAGGTACTTAAACTCCTCTGCTTGTTGAAGGATCTCATCCCCAACCTGGAAAGGATGCACCAGCTGAAGAAAATGACGGAGTATATAAGTCATATAAAACTAAAGGTCAAGATCATGTTGCTCCAGAATCAAAACAGGTCCTCCAGGTGGTCCTGATGCAGTGTTGGAAGATGCTGCAGCCAAACAAAACACCACTGAAGCTCAAGTATATAAGCACCCAACAATAAATAAAAACCTCCTCCCTCACCCCTCCCATCTCCCCAGCGTTGGGCGGGTGGCTGTTCATCTCTCCAGCTCAGGTTCTCTACCGGAGTCCTGGGAACTTGAGGGTCCTCTTCAGTATCTCAGCTGTTCCTAGGACTGATCTTTTCTGGATGGAGATGTCTGATGTTTCACCAGGTATCTGTTGGAGCCACTTCTCCAGTGGGGGGGGGGGGGGGGGGGGGGGGGGGGACACGGCCCCCAGTGCTCCCATCACTATGGCTACTACTGTTGCTTTCACCCTCCAGGCCTTCTCCAGGTCTTCCTTAAGGCCTTGGTACTTCTCCAGTTTCTCCTTTTTCCTGATATTTCCATCATTGGGGATGGATCCATTGATCACTACGGCTTTCCTCTGCTGCTTATCTATCATCACTATGTCCGCTTGGTTGGCCACCACCATTTTATCTGTCTGGATCTGGAAGTCCCAGAGGATCTTAGCCCTCTCATTCTCCACCACCTTGGGGGGAGTTTCCCACTGGGACTTAGGGGTCTCCAGTCCATATTCTGCACAGATGTTCCTGTACACTATTCCAGCAACTTGGTTATGGCGCTCCATGTATTCTTTGCCTGCCAGTATCTTGCACCCTGCTGTGAGGGGCTGGATTGTTTCAGGGGTTCCTTTGCATAGTCTGCACCTGGGATCCTGCCTGGTCTGGTAGATCTGGGCCTCGATCGCTCTGGTGCTCAGGACCTGCTCCTGTGCTGCCATGATTAGTGTCTCTGTGCCGTCCTTCAGTCCAGCCCTCTCCAGCCATTGATAGGACTTCTTTATATCAATTGGTGATCTGCCGGTATATATGCAAATAAATATTATATATATATATATATATATATATATATATATATATATATATATATATATATATATATATATATATATATATATATATATAATATTTACTTGCATATATACATATATATATACATATATATATATAATATTTACATGCATATATACATATATATATACATATATATATATAATATTTACATGCATATATAATATATATATATATATATATATATATATATATATATATATATATATACATACATATATATATACATATATATATATAATATTTACATGCATATATAATATATATATATATATATATATATATATATATATATATATACATACATATATATATATAATATTTACATGCATATATACATATATATATACATATATATAATATTTACATGCATATATACATATATATATATACATATATATATAATATTTACATGCATATATAATATATATATATATATATATATATATATAATATTTATATGCATATATACCTATATATATACACATATATATATATAATATTTACATGCATATATACATATATATATATATATATATATATATATATATATATATACATGTATATATATATATATATATATACATGTATATATATATATATATATACATGTATATATATATACATATATATATATATATATATATATATATATATATATATATATATATATATATATATATACATATATATATATATATATACATATATATATATTTATTCAGTCCTCTACAGTCCATGGAGCTCAGTCTATCTTTTGCTTGTTGGGAACCTCAGGAACGATTGGATTCACTGAGCTACAGCAGCCAATACACAGCTGTAATAGATGGTAAATAACAGCTTCAGACAAAAGAAAAGGAGAAAGAAGAAAAGAGGCTGAAAGTTATTAGATGCTGAGGGCTCATTTAAGAGCATAACGATGCATAACAAATTTAAACACCACAGCTTTAACCAAGCGGGCAAGCCTGTGTGATTCCAGCAGCACCGGGCTTGTAAAACTTAATGCCTCAGTGTACACTGTTTCCACTGATGGGTACACAACTATGGATTGGAAATTGTCTCATTTATCTCATCCTTAACTCCTCCTCAGACATTTGGCATAACCTTGAAAGGATGCCTTAATGAAATCGAGGCAGGAGAGGAGTTCATGTATGTGTGTAGCAGTAGGTAGGAAAGAGTTGATTATGAGACTCGGGTGCCATCCCGCTGTGGTTAGTGTTTCTTTAATGAGGCTGGAGACCAGAGCAGGCCGAAGCTTGTTAGCTAGGCCCCAGGGTTAATGTGTGATAGAGTAGCTGGCCAGCCCAGTGGTAAACAACAGGAACCTTAAGCAGGAGAGGTCATGCATGGCCATGCATTTTATTTCCTGGTGTCACAAAGACACTGTGTACAGAGATCAGCTGCAGCTGCAGAGTTCCTCTGAATAAGTGCTGGACTATAGAGGAAGAAATTCAATTAAATAACCAGGCAAAACAGACTACATTAAATGTGTTAATAAGTGGGGGGTGAAATGGGGTTTGATACATGAAGTCAAACGCATACAATTCACCAATATCTCAGCTTTTTGTGATCATTTTTCTGCTCCTTTCCTGTAAAAGTGTTATGGCAGAGACAAAAGACTTTGATCAATGGAAGCAGCTGGCAGAGAAAAGCTGACACCTTACACACAGATATTATCACACTCCAACAGGACACCACACAATGAAGCTAATTAAAGACAATTTATCTCACACAGTAAGGCCAGAGGTGAGTGTCCCTGCGTTGTGGAGAGGAACCCGTTCAGGTTCATCTGCTGATGTCCAGATTTGCTGTAGTTCAGTAAATCCTCTGAATGTTTTTCAGGTTTGTGAAGGACAGATCCCAAATAGCAAGTTTTAAAAGAAATAGTTAAATACAAAGAAATCCTCTCATGATGTTCTGCTTTGAAATGTTAAAGATGTTGAAAGTGATTCACTAGATTCCAAAATACAAGTTAGAAATAATGCAAATATAAGCATTCACAGAAAAGTCTTCAGATCATTCAGGTAATGTCTGCAAATAAAAAGGCTCATCAGATATTAAATAAGTTGAAATGTTGATGCATGTAAGGAAAAACTGAAACCAGAAGCAGAAAGAGGTTTGTACGGTTGACTCTTACTGCACAGCGTGAATAACAGACAGAGGATCAGATGCTGAAGTCTTTTTGGGATCCACGCTTTTTGAACTGCAGCCTGTCACGGAGGCGCTTTTCAATCATTGGTGTGATGAGACACACTTTCTCTGATGACAGAGCTGGTAATCCTGACCAGTTTATCAAGTCTCTCATTTCCTGCAGTGCAAATCGCAGCAAATTCCTCCAACATGCTCGTAAATCAACACTTCTGAACTGCGGTGCGTTTCCTCTTTCAGGCCCACAAACATCGGCTAATTCATCCCGACTCTTCTCAGTTTCCCCACCCCAATGGTAATTCTTGTGTCATCACTCGCCATGTCACTTCCCCTCTGTCTTTTCTGCTCTTCCAGCCATAATGAGCATTCAGATCAGCCAGTATGAGGATCCCCAGCTGCTGGCGTGTGATGTGGCGATGTGTCGTTGATGACCAAGTCGGCTCTAGAGACGGTTATGTGATGAACCAGTAGAGCTGGCAGGACGAAGCTTTCCAAGTGAAGGATTTCATTGTGACTGGTGAACCATGAGGCATGCGAGCAAAGACTGGGATCATGTGGAGAAGGAACCAAATAAAGAAGGGGTGCAGACTTGGGGGTGTGGTGGTATCGGTACAGAGTCACAAGGACAGATGAAGAGCTGGATTTAACCCTGAGAAGCTCAACTCAAAAGGAAATGAGGTGAAAAGTCTGTAACACACTGTCTATTTACTGTTTATCACTGTTGGAGAAAACTCTCCCAATGGACGACAGACCCTCAGATCAACTAGAAGGTAGGAAAGTTTTATTTGCTGCAAGGAGTTCGCACAAGCCAGCAGACCAAGTGACCCCAGCCTTATATACTCTTCCTTCTACCCCCCTCTGGGAACATCATCACAGTTGTGGGACCCTTACACTGAGGTTTACGATCCCAATCTCCAGCAAGGCGTTAATGTTCTTTTGTAGATGTTTACATTTCAGAAACACTTTGAACTAGATAAAAACTTCTCTACAAACATTATTCTGACCATCTGTCCTCCGCACAGGCTTACAGTCTCATAATTACAATATTTTTCCAACAATCACCATGCAATATGTCAAAATTATTGAAGTGATTATAGTATTATTATTGTATTCACTAAGGGCAGAAGATGAACTACTTATCAAATATGCTACATGGGGCCAAATCTAAAAAGATTCCAATGGAGTAATTTGGGTGTGTAATCTAGAATTTTGCACACGGGACTGAACCACGGTTTGCAGTGATTCACTAAGAGTAATTGTGTAAATTGGCGGCAGGGGAAACCTGCCTGACGCTGTATGGAAGCAAATTTATGAAAATGTTAATGCTGCCGGTAAAACAGGGTAAACAGGAATGTAGTAAAGACGGTATAAAGACATAAGGGAGCTGTCATCCTGCAGGATTTTTCTGCTTCCCCGCTGAAACACGCCTGACGCAAACCAATGGCTCATTAACAGGCAGGTGCAGATGATGACAAGTTGTTGGAGAACCTTTTTATTTGAATCAAGTGTGTTTTACCATGGATACACTAAGACCTGCAGAATGGTAGCTCAAGAGGACCGGAGTTGGAGATCGCCCGTGAGGGTGTATGTACCCTGAAACATTAATAAATATGACAAAATCTCATGTTTCTGATATCTCCCTCTTTTATTTACTGAGGATTTCATAAACTGACCCATCCAACAAGCCAACCGTCAAAAAGCTCACTAGCTCAAAGCCTGTACAACAAAAGACTGTTTTTCAAAATAAAAGAATTATGTACTGACCTGAGATGTATTACCGCCATGTTGATGAGTACTGTTGGCATCACAGAGGCATTGAAAAATATGTGAATGCATGTGTGTGCTATTTCTGTTCACGTGATCAGTTCTCGTTCATCCTAAAAATATTCACACAAGGGTGAAAAACATGTTTTCTGCATCTCTTTGCTTTGCTTTAATGTCTCCTTCTTGTGACAATAACTGCAACCATATGTGTAATTACACACACAGACCTTTTGAAATGAGTTAAATGTAGTTCGATAGATCACATTGCAGCAATAAATTAATATATTTACGTTTCCTCCTCCCAACACACACAGAAAAGCGTGTGAATGTGCCATATTGCATATTCATTGTGGCAGATGTACTAACTGGATCCAGACATGCTAATTTGAACCTTTGACAGACGCAACCCTCAGTGCAAGGCATGTTTATTTATATGGCACAGTTCAACAACAAGGGGATTCAAAGTGCACACTTTTAGGTAATCAGTTTGTACTTCTTTTGCAAGCAAACTTTTAGTAGATCTGGCCCATAAAGAGTGTCAGAAAAAAGATATAGAAATAAATGATTCTATGTTCATTCATTTGCTATTGCTTAACCAAGATCACATCGTTGGCCCAGCAGCCTAAGCAGAGAAACCCAGACTTCCCATTTCCTCCAGCTTGCCCAGCGGGATCCTGAAGCCCCCAGATCGGCTGAGTGACAGGCCTTCCAACATGTCCTGAAACTTCCTCTGGGCCTTCCCCGGTGGTTTCACTAGTGAGGAGTCCAGGAGGCTCCCTGACCAGATGCCAGCGCCACATCATCTGGTTTCTCTCGATGCAAATCAGCAGTAACTCTACTCCAAAGACTGAGCTGTCTCTAAGCGCCACTCATCCTGCGAATAAACTGCTTGGGTTTGCAGCGTCATAACCTGTGGGATAGCTGAAGGTAAAACATGCCTTTTGGTTCCATGAACCTCCACCTTAAAGTGGCGGTGGAGTTGGAGTGCCACCATGAACCTGAGGGTCGTGTTGTTTGCAGCATTAGCCCGTGGTAAGATCTCCCAACCCAAAGTGGGCAATGGGAAGGTGTCAAACAGAGAGCAGTTCAAAAGTCTCAATGAACAAGTGTCATTACAGATCCAGGACTTGCTTGGAAATAAGGAAACTGGAGGACTACCTGAAGCCAGGTCTTGGAGTTTATCTTAGAGCCGAGAACCTGGTAGCCGAAGTCCTGGAACTTGGTGTTTGTCTGGGCTCAGCCACAGCTTACTATCTCAGTGTGGGCTCGTCGCCTGCAGGGAGGATAGTCATTCTGGGTGATGGCTGAATGAGGAACCTTGGCTGTATGATCCTCTGCTTCAGCCGTTGCAAAAGGATTAAATCGATTTATTTGATTAGTTCGTCATGGCTCTGGTTCAGATAATAATTTAAAGGTTTCAACAAAAAGACTAAAAGCCTGAGTCCCAGACTCGAGTCCACATTTCTGTCCTGAGATTTTGGTAAATAAATCAACCAAAATATAAGTTAACATACGGCTTCTTCGCTGCATGATGGAGCTTCAACCTGCATGTGTGGGTTTCAGGGTGAACTGTGTTCACAGACAGTGACTTCTGGACGTCTTCCCAAGTCCATGTGGTGGTTTCCAGTACAGAATAATGTCTTTTTTTTATTGCAGAAGATCACCAGCATCCAGCTTCGTCCCATGCATCCAGAGATTCCTTCTGTTTCTTGGGATTGTTGATGATATTGTACTCTGTAGATTATAGGATATCTAAAGCCTTTAAACAGTGAGGCACATTTTTTTCCTGAAATTATTCCACTTATTTCAGACCCAGTTTGCATCAGACTGCTGAAAGTCTGTCCTTCTTTCCACCTGAGAGACTCTGCCTCTTTGAAATGCTCCTTTTATATCCAATCATGTACCATTAGGAAAAATCTGAAGTGTTTTAATGCATCTGTCAGATGTGTGTGTGGTCAGTTTGACAGATTTTCTTGCATACAGCCGTACTACAAAGCATTATATTTCCTCCACCCTTCCTTCTCCACTTTCTCTCCTTCTGGCTTTGTCAGCATGTCTTTGAGTCCTCCCACTCTAACCCCCAAGGAGAGTATAAAAGCAGTGTGTGCAGCTCCATGAGAGATCCTTCCACCTTTCAGACTGCATCTGATTTTTTAGTCTAAAGCGGCTGATCACCCCCCCTCCCTGGCCTCCCCCAGAAGCATGTGAAACATCCAATAATGGGATTCATAATCATTATATAAATACTTGTGTGCTGGATATGAGTTGGAAATCATTTCTCAGGAAGATTTTGTGCCAGCTGATCTGATTTCCTTTCAGTCATTCAGTCTGATCTCACACGTTTCTTACTTCTGAAGGAAACTGGATGCATACTGCGGCGTTTGAGTTGCAGGACTGCAGCCGGTGTTGTGAAGAAGGGAATGAGTAAGTTGACGAAGGTTTCTCTGGTACATAGACACCGCAGCACAGATTGAGTGTGAAGCGTCGTGTTCTGGGTGAACTGTTCCCACACCTTCTGTGGATGTGTGGCTTCCACACACACACCACCTTTTTCACAACATTCTTCCTGAAAACAAAGTTAACAAGCTGCTTGATGGTTTATTTAGGAAGTTTTACATTACTACCAAAATATATAAACTGTGGAGATTCTACTCAAAACAACAGAAGTTGGTTTCTACCTGACTTCATGAAACGCTGGTGTCTGGAGATGGTGGAGATAACCTTCCCGCTTGATCCTGCAACACACTGATGTGTCATCAGCCAGGTCTAATGGTGTAAAATACTACCATCTAAAATTAGCCAGTTGACCAGTTACAAGTTTTACTTTCCTTTTCCTCCGGCTTGTGCACACATTCAGGTTTACATTTTTTGTGTTTAAGTTTCTTCATGGCTTCATATTTATCATGCTTACACTTTTTTCTGTTTCTGAAACATGCAGCGAACTCAGAGGTGAGACATTTTACAGCTCTGTAACTGCCATGTTGACCAGGTTCATCTTTTTCTCAGTTATTTTCTGTTTAAAAATTCATTTTTACTCCAGTACTGGGGTTGAGATGCTGACTGTGACTCAACTTTATTATGTAACCTTTTATTATCATTTCTCATATTCTTTACCTTTACCTTTTATTATTCTTTTTTATTGGCTTTTCCCTTCAGTCTGTGTGTCTGTCAAGATGTGGATCATTCATGCACACATAG
Organism: Telmatherina bonti; assembly: GCF_933228915.1. NCBI lineage: Eukaryota > Metazoa > Chordata > Actinopteri > Atheriniformes > Telmatherinidae > Telmatherina > Telmatherina bonti. Next base: position 5,543,793 of record NC_136610.1, read on the forward strand.
ATTTATCAACACTAAGATTTTATGGTAGAGACTGATCCAAACCTGGAACCTCTCACTCCTGTTTCTGCTCATGCTTTGGACGGTAGCGTTCTCTATTCTATCACCCAACAATCTATTCCAGTTAAACAGATAGTTTCAGGAATTTATCCGATTCTCTATTGTGAACTCACATGATTCACCCCTGGTTTTAGGACCCCCTCGGCTTTCTCAACACAATCCCAATCTGGATTGGAGGACTGGGAGGATTGGTAATTGGAACACACATAGTCATGCCATTTGTCTTCACTCTGCTGTTTAATCTAATTCGTCCACTTCCAGTCATTGTCCTGATTCTCCAGATTTGTCGAGAGGGTCTTGACTGCAGCCTGGAGAATGAGGCGGGGCTGGACATTAGGCGGGGTAGGACGTCCAACCCCGCCACCTCAAAATTTTGATTGGATTAACCCTAACCCTAACTCTAACCCTAACCACACCCCTTTTGAGGTACAACCCCGCCCAATATCCAGCCCTGCCCCATTCTTCAGGCAGCAGCTGTGAGTTTTTGGATTTGTTAGACATCCTACAAGCTTAGCTTGATGCTGAAGTGTTTAGTAAGGAAATGGCTCTATCTCTTCCACCTCACTGGCCTTATGACTGTCCCATTGCCTACCAGTCGTTTGTATAACCCAGGGGTCGGCAACCCAAAATGTTGAAAGAGCCATATTGGACCAAAGAAACAAAAAACAAATATGTCCGGAGCCGCAAAAAACTAAAAGCCTTATATAAGCCTTATCATGTAGGCAACACATGCTTTATGTATCTATATTAGCTATATTAGCCTACTATCACATAATGAGCCTTAATGATAAAATGTTTATTTTCCCTGCAGCGCATCCTGTAGAGAATGACGCACCACGTGACTACTCTGTTGTACGATGCCGCCTCATGTTTAACTTCATTAGTATATTAATGAGTTATGTTTCGTTGCTTTGATGAAATTAAAAAAATGCAATATAGAAATCCGATTTTTTATGTCATTTTTATTTTGAGGATTCGAAAAAACCAACAAAATGGAATGTGCATAACGCGCCCCTTATCTGGGCAACAAACAGAGCGCAATAAAACGCAGCCTGCATTTATAAAAAAATAAACCAATAAATCAAATGAATACAGTTTGATTACTGTGCAAATGCCAAGCAAGTCAGTGCGAGGGTAAAACGCATCGTATTCTCTTTAGACACGCAACCAACGCAGCTATCCTCCGACCTGAGCACCATTACCAAGTGCCATTCCAAATATATACAGACTAAAATCAGAAATAATTTTATAAAAACATCCACTTTGTTACTCCATATGTGTGTATGAAGGATGATGTTCTTACCCGTTTAATGTGACTTCTGTTGTCGGACATCACTGGTCGGCTTCTCAACATGTAAGATGTAACTTGTGCTGAATTAATGTCCTTAATTTGCTGATCGGTGATGTTGCCGCCATTTTAATGGTCCTTTCCTTCACTGTCTTAGTGGAGAGGGGCATGTCTCTGATTTTCTGTATGATCTCGGTTTTGTTTTTGAAGTTAGCAAATACGTGTCCTGATATGTTGATGACTGAGTCCTTCATGTAGTCACCATCTGTGAACGGTTTTCTACGCTTTCTTATCTCCCGGGTTGCACCAAAACTTGCAGCAGTAGTGGAGTTTGGAGATGCAATCCACTTAAATCTATTTTTGCGCTTCTCTAATTTCTCCAGAAGTAATGCAATCTCACTTTTTGTGTCACTCCCAACTGGGTACCGACTGCAAATGTAGCATCTTTCCCTGGAAATGTCTTTCCACATGACACTTTTTGTTATTTGACAACTTCTCGCTACAGAGCAAACATTCAGGCAATCCTTCCGCATTGGCAATGAATGCAAATGATTCGGTCCAAGAAACGTTGAATCCTCTGTTCTCCTCGGTTATTTTTCTCTTTTTCCCTTTGGGATCCATGGCGCATCACACAGCCCCGGATTGTTTACAACGCCACCTGCCTCCTCCCGCCCTGCTGATAGGCTAAGTGTGTCACAGGCTATGACGCAAATCTTCCTTGACAGAAATGTTGAAATTTAATATTTATTCTACACATTTTTACAGCATTGGAAAACGTTAAGAATGTTTGTGTCATGTTTGTCCTCCTACACAACCAGATCAAAACAAAAATATAGATCTTTTTCCATTTTTTTAAAAAACATTTTTGAAAAAGCTCCAGGGATCCACTAGGGCGGCGCTAAAGAGCCCCATGTGCCTCTAGAGCTGCGGGTTGCCGACCCCTGGTATAACCTGTCCAAACCTGAGACTGAGGCCATGGAAAAATATATCTCTGACTTCCTGGCTGCTGGTTTAATTAGACCCTCTTCATTTGGGTGCTGGATTCTTCTTTGTCTCCGAGAACGCCGGTTCTCTCCGGCCCTGTATCGACTACCGTAGGTTAAATGCTAGAAGCATTAAAAACGAATATCCTCTGCCTCTCCTTGAGTCTGAATAGAATTTGACTGAACTTTTTATAATTCAGAGAAGACGTCATACCACTATGACTTCATGCCATCGTGCAGCTGACTCATGTCTGCTTTCCAGCTCATATTCTGCCTACCACATACGGGAACGGTTGCTGTGGATGCACAATATACATCAAGGTTTATCGCCCCGTCCTGAGCTGGAACTCTGGGTGAAAACAGGGCTTTTGGTTTTGGTCTGGCAAAGCAGTGAATGTTAACTCACTTTTATACAAATTTTATATAGTAAATTTCTTTGGAAACTGACTGTGAAATGATTCTTAACACAGCAATGCGAGGCACGTCACAGTAGGTGTGTGACGAGGGTCTTCGAGCTCTGAAACGGTCACTAGCCATGATGTCCGCTAAGCAGAGGCTGGGCTGCGATCTTTCACGTGTTTGCAGAGGAAGCATGTAAAAAGCAGTTAGTCTCATATACCGGGTGGCGGGAACTCGGTATGCCTCTGTTCTGCATCAAACATCCAAATACATGCATCGTTACACCCCTCGTCAACCGGTCGGACACCACTCGTCTAGACCGAAGAGGAAAGGAACCATCCAAATGAAAAACCTGCTTCTGGATATCAGCTGCATCTACTCCCATCCAGGTGACCTTGTTTCAGAGATGGCTGTGCATATTTCAGCAAGACAATGCTAAAATACCACATCTGCACAACATGTGTGACAACATATTAAAAGTCAGGACTGTTCAGCAGCTGGTCACCAGAACTCCTGACAGTTTCAGACTGAAAATGAGAGGAAGCTACACAAAGGTAAACACACCACTGTCCAGGCTGTTGGGAGAACAGCAACATGTTTTTAGGAACTCAGGTTGCACTTCAAAGATGAACTGAACTGGAGAATGAAGTGTTTTTTTTATTCTTGCTGAAAATTTAAAGCACTTTACAAACTCCTTTCACACACACTCTCAGTCTTAAATTATACACATTTATTCACAATTAGAGATGGTTTTAAAGGGCTGAAAGACTTGAAAAAAGTCCAGCGTGTCGCCTCGATGTAAGTGCACGTAAAAGCAGCGAGGTAGCGGAGCACTTCAGATCAAACAGTGATCCAGCTTGTTAGCCTGCAGAACTCGGCCGAGGATGACTTTCATCTTCATTTGGTAGATGATTTCTGAGCTCTTCTTAACTTGTACAAATCAAAGGATTAATCTTTATCACAGATTCACATCTTGATGCAACTCACATTCTTTTTTTTTCTCCATTTTTATAAAAGCCCATCAGCTTGTCATCACCAGGAGTCTGAAGGTTTTGCAATCAAAGCCTTCACTGTGGAATTAGACTGTGTGTTTGGTCTTATGGTGTTAATATCTGTTTGTTTGAGTGGGAGTGGGGGTGGGGGTTGGGTTGTCTCTTTCAGCATAAAGCTGTACATGCCTTTATTTATGAAAACATATTCATATTTGGAGGATTTGGGTCCCTCATTCTTAAATATTTTGGCTAAAAATCAAAGCTTACAGTGTAAGCTTCCTGCAGACTCGTGGCTGGTTCTGCTGGGGAGATTAAACTGAGGAGCGAGTGGGGGCGTTGGGAAAGAGCTGCTTAGCAGGGGAGGCCCATGGTGGTGCCAACACAGCGACTTGGTCGCAACATTTAGCGAGTTTTCAGACACATCTAAGAACTCTGTGTCAAAACAGAGACTTTTTCTGTTGTTATTGGAGACTTTTGGAGACTGATGTGAAAAGATGCTATGGGTGCTCGATAATGGCAAAAATTATAATCACCATTATTTTGACTGAAATTGAGATCTTGATTATTTAATACGATTATCCTTTTATCTTTAACATGATTTTTTTTTTTTTTTACATTAAACCGTGACTTTTTAATAAATGTCTTTAGGATTCCACAGATTTTAGAAAACAAACAAATAACATGAAGCTTTGTCTTGACAAAGTGCAAATACTGATGTAAACTGAATTAATAAATATAAGTAAGGATTAAACACAGTGTTCTCGACTCTGCATTGGGGATTATAACCGTCTAACACACGGTTACAAGTTGTTTAGTCCGTTTCTACCATGATCCCACACAGCAAATATTTTATAAAAAATTTGTATTTCTTTTTTCCAACAATTGTGGAAATATAGGAACTATTTTACGTTGGCCTGGATGTACGTTTTATGCCAAACAACCGCTGTCAGGCTGCAGCGCGTTTCTCTCATTCACCTGTTAAAAGACGGCTGATCTGAACCAGCTGGTTAACGCGTAGCTATGGTAACGCCCCGTAACGGAGGGATATGACAGTGTTTAACTGGTCAAACTATGTATAGGAAAATAATGCAGCCAGTTGTCAGTGACAATGGTATAAACTATGTTTAGGTGAACTTCCACAACCTACTGCAGTTATTCTACATGGACCTGCAGCCGGAGCCGACTGAGACTGGCCGCCTGGGAGTGCTTTAGGACGGGAGAGGCTCCCGCTGCTCCTTCCTTACAGTAACTGCAGAACAATATGTGCCTTCAAGTCAGTCGCCTAAACACCTGAAAAGTCTCTAATAACTCCAGTAAAAGTTGTTAGATTTGTCGCTTTTAACAAAAAAAGTCTCCAGATTTAGCGAGAAAGTCTCCAAGTTGGCAACAGTGTCTGAATGAAAGCAAAGCGGCTGTGGGAGGAGTTTACAGCACAGCGCTGCAACGCCAGAGACGCTCGATTAGCAGCTGAAGACAGCAGGAGAGGAAACTGCAGAGAGAAAAATGATCACACCATTTTATTTTTATGATCGTTGAAAACCCAGATCGTAGTTGAGATTAAAATCTGATTAATCGCCCAGCTCTAAAAGATGCATCGTTTTTGCTCTTCTCTATGAGCAGTGGGTGCCACCATAGATCCTCCCCGTTTCAAAACCCCCACAGGAGGCCCAGTCCTCCTCCACAGCAGTCTGAGCTGGAGATATTTACCTATTATGCACATTTCTGGAGCTGCTGCTGCCCAGAAGCATCTTAAAGCTGAGAAACCACACAATACCACTTTTCTCCTGGGAAGCTGTGCGATACTGCAACCGTGTTTCACTACGTTCACCGCATCACACGCTAGCAAGCTGATACAAACACACGGCTGTTTAGAACATCTGATTCAGCAAAGAAACTTCAGAAGAAAACGTTGGGAGAGGAGAGTAAAAGAACTAGACAGAACACAAGATAAGACAAGTGTCGACATAAGACTGTGGAGAGATGTTACAGTACATGTTGAAAGACGCTGGATTAGCCGTCGATGGTGGTGGGGGGCATGTCACAGAGAAATTCTGCTTCATAGTTTCTCTTTAAAGTGATAACTTGTCTCTAAATAGTCACATGGTGAGATTCCAATTTTATAAAAGTTGCTTTGTTTACAAATTAACATCAGATTCCTCCTGAACCTGGATAGCAGCCTGCAGCCTGGTCCTTGAATACATCAGGACCAACTTCCTTGTGGTGTCATGAGGTGTCAAGGAGGAAAGCTGTACGTCGCAGAGTAGAACTTCATCTCTCTTTACATGCTGAACCGTCTATAGTCTGTAAAGTAAATTACCTCCTGCTGTGTCTAATTTATCCAGCATCGTTTAGGAAGTGGTGATGACAGAGTGAGTGGACCTGAAGGAACAAACCCTCCAGTTCAGCCTGAAGGTTGTTTATTGATGTTATTAACCAGGAAATCAGGATATAACTTCCATCTCCTAACAAAACTAATAATTTCCATTAAAAAAAATAAAGACACTTTGTGCCAGATTTACTAAAGGCCTGCAAAAGGTGTGCAAATTCATTGCACATGCAAACAAACGTATAAACTGACAGCATGCACTGAACGTTGCATCTTTCAAAGGCGCAAATAGCACATGTGTATCCAGTTCGTACGTCTGCCGCAATGAATATGCAATATGGAGCGTTTACATTTTGTATTTGGAATGAACGAGGAAACCATAATCAAAACAAGTTGCCTTAAAAGCATTTTCACCTTGGAGCCGTCCAAGGAACTCAGTTTGGATTTGTAGCGGAGTCACCGTAGCTAGTAGTTGAGCCATGACTCCCAAGATAACATCTGTTCATGTTTGCAACCCCAACAACTGAGTGACTATTGTTTGCATCAGATGTTTTATCCCCCAAATAAAAGGCTATAAAAGGATCTGAATCTTCATAAATCAGGAGGAGAAAGTGGTTTTTGATTGATGTTAATCACCGTTGTGACAAAATCAGCTTCTCTCTCAGACATGATGCCAAATTCAGATTTTTAAAATGCTGTGTGCAAAATTTGTTAAAAAAAAAAAAAAAAAAAAAAAAGGAAGCTACTAATTTCACAAATTTATCTCTGCATCACTGGTTTAACTAAAAAATACCAAATTTATTGGATAAGTGTAGTCTATCTTTTTTTTTTTACAATTTTCCCGTGACTTGCTGAAATTATCTCACAACCCCATTGGGTTGTGAGACCAGTTCCCAGTTCCCAGTTGGAGGACCACTGCGTTCATGAACTGAACCATAAAACAACATAAACACTGATTCTGTTCACAGTGCAGCACCCAGATGTTGGTGATTGTTCTCCTGAGTCTTTGCAGGATTTTCTCTCATATCCAAGATTTTTAATAACTTTACCGTCTTTGTACAAAGTAAAAAAAAAAACAAAAAAAAAACGTACTATTCTGTAAAGGTTTAGAAAATATCAGAGATTCATAACAGGCGGTTCGCTGTGAATTCATCCTGGTATCACCATCATATCATACAGAACGGCTCCTTCTTATGCAGATTTTATCTGTGTACACTGTAACCCACAGGCTCCTCTGCAAAGCTCAGATTGATTTACTTAAGAAGAGACTATTAAGGAAAGAACAATTGACTTGTCACTTCCTGAGGAGTGCTTCATCAATCACTGTCCAATGGTCTTATTAGTTCTTCACTACAAAGGAAATCCTATTACACCCCTGAGGTTAAGAGGCTGCTGTTAACTGCCTTGTTTTTATGGAAAGTCCTATTGAAAGGCTCCTTATGTATTCCTCTCATTCATGCAGGATATAAACACAAGAAGGGAATGCACACCCAAACAGATGCCCACATAGACAGGAGGGAGACCAAACAATTGCATGACATCTGCAGGAGCTCTGCAATCTGCTGGAACAAAAGTTAATCAGCCACTTGTGCAACTGCTCATTACTGCTTCATTATGGAGCAGAACAAACACGGAAGGCCCGAACTCAGGTGTCATGAATAATAAGTTCAGAAGAAGCTGGCGTTCTCCCATGGTCCTCAACTTTCTCTCACAATACTTTTATTTTATTCCCAATAGTCCGGTATGAAACAGAGATATTTGATCATTCATGGAAACCAATTGCTCATTTTGAATTTGATGATACAAAACATCTGTAAAAAGCAGTTTGATAGTGATGTTTAGTATCATTAGCATCTCCTCTTCTTTTAACATCTGTCTGTAAACATCTGGGAAGTGAGGAGAGCATCAGGACAGGATTTTTCCCATCCTGGTCTGATCCAGGATTCCAGCTGCTCTACAGGACCTTGTTGCTGGATTTCCTCTTCCATGATGCTCCAGATGTTTAGTACTGGTGAAAGGTCCGGCCTGCAGGACAGACCAGTTCTCCTGTGAAGTCATGCTGTCTGGATCTGGTTTACATATCATTAGCGTTGTATCAGAATTCCTATAGTAAGGTTTATCAGGCAAAGGTGCAGACAGGTCTCACAGTTCCACCAAACTATGACTTAAAGGCCCTTTATGCTCCTTTCCTTATGTAAATGTCCATTTCAAATGTTGCTGCGTCCTTTCAGTTGTCAGGTCAGTTCATCCACTAATGTGCAGAGCTGAGTTGAGTTAGTTTCTACATTTTGACACAGGTTTACCTACTGTTTGGCCGCTGGGCGAAGAAGGCCCGCTCCCGTCCTCCAAATGTACAAAGTCTCATTACAGAAAATAATGTCTGGTTTTAAGCTTTTCTTTAGTTGTATTGACATATAAATAACATGACCATAATGAACGATAACAAACACAAAGATGAATAAATAACAATAGCAGCAACAGATCGAACTATAAACCCTGAAGCCATGCTTCTAAACAGAAATAGGTTAATCAACATTACTTTTCAGTCAAGAGGCTTTCAAAATATAAGAAATGAACAACTCCATTTGGGTCTAAACGTTTGGATTGATCAGAGTTTTTACAGATTTACAGTAAACTGAGGGGTCTAACTATATTTCTTATTGTTCATGATTACAGAATGTACAGACTACTATCAGGACGAGGAACCACTTCACCCAGAGGAACACGTCTCTGAGCAACATTACCTACTCCAGCTTTAATGCAGCCTTGCTAGTTGGTAGCTGTAAAGCTTTGCTATAAAGTTGTTTACAACTGTCCAAAAATGCCAGAAGAAGAACATACCACAAATATTTTCGCTCTTCCGACGTGTTTTGTGTCGTCTTCTGGTGCTTTTTATTTGGTTTAGTTTGTTTCTGCATTGTCTTCTTGTTCTTCTTCTTCTTTTGTTTGTTCCTTTCTCTGGTTTTGTGTCAGCAATACAACACTGTTATGATGTGGTGGTTTGTGCTGTGCCTTAGTTTCAGGTTTCCTGTTTTATTTTGTAGAATTTCCTGTTTGGTTCCCTTGTTTGTTGTTTAGCAGTATTGATTTCCTGTTCATTGAGTTCACCTGGTCTTGTTTCAGTTCATTCTGTACACCTGTTTCTTGTTTGGTTCCCCAGCGTATTTATACCCCTCAGTTTCATAACTTGGTTGCTGGATCATTTTGTTGCACTACTTTGTTGTACTTGGTTAGTCCTCTGAGTGCCTTGGTTTGAATAAACCTTCTGAAATCTGGATCCCTGTTTCCCTGATCTCTGTGTTTGGGTCCACACCTTCACCATCCCTCACCGCCACCCCATAACAAACACAACCATGGCATCGCTCAGTTTTCTGCTTCAAGTGATCGATAGCTGAAAACAGACACAATTATGTTTGTAACCAACGCAGGAGACAGACAAACTGTCCATCTTTTGCGTCAAGCATAAACAGGCCTTTAGGCAGCGATGCTATGAGTCTAAGGATAGGACTTCTTCCAGATGGAACTTTAACCTGCATGTGTGGATTTCAGGGTGAACTGTGTTTACAGTCATTTCTGGAAGTTTTCCTGAGTCCATGCAGGGATTACCTGTAAAGAATCATGTCTGGTGTTAATGCACTGCTGCCTGAGGACCTCTTGATCACCATCACCCACTACCTTTAGCCTTGTCCCGCACATACAGAGATTCCTCCTAATTCTCTGAATCTTAATATTTAACCGTGTTCAGCTCCAGTTCCTCTCAGACTAGTGAAGTTGTGTCCTTCCTTCCATCTGAGAGACTCTGCCTCTCTGAAATGCTCCTGTTATACCCAGTGATGCGACTGACCTGTTGCCAGGTAGCCTGATTAGTTGCCAGATTCTCCTCCAGGTGTTACTTTTCCAGCCTTTTGTTGCTCCTGTTCCAGCTGTTTACAGATGTCGGCTCATCTTTTCCATGAAATGGTAAAAAGTCTCAGACTGACGACCGCAACCAAATCCTACGTTCCATTTACCCCACCTCCGAGCTCCGCGCCTCCATCTGCTCTCCTGCAGCAGCTTTCCCCGCTGTCCGGCAGCCCACCAGGTAACAATCATTTTGTGAGAACTTGTGTCTCGTAGATGAAGTCAGCTTCGTGTTTGCTGAGATGGATAAAAGGAAGATGCATCTTCATTTCTTCACAACTCCCCCCCCCCCCCCCCCCCCCCCCCCCCCCCCTTTATGTGAAAAAACCATTAACTTTGTGGAAAAGTGCAGCCGACTCCCTGCTGTCCACCAACTCCCACTCCATGAATTGGCTGCTTTCTTTTCTTGTCCCCCCTCCGTCCTCCACCAGGTCCTTCACCTCTAATTGGCATTCTGAGAGATCAGGGCCATAGGTCAAAGGTCACAGGTCAGGAGGGGATGGGTAAGAAGGAGGGGAAGGAGGTGGGTGAGGTACTAAAGGCTCTTTTGTGTCACTTGGACACAAGCCTGAGGCTGTCCACATCTGGGGAGGGAAACGATGATTCTGGAGATGTTTTTAATCGCTGGGGTGAAATCTATTTTCTGGATTTGGTGACTCGGATGCCGTGTTTAATGCCGTGTTGAAGCCCCTCCAGCTGCAGAAGCTGGGTGGTCTCTCTGCTGCTCTGAGAGGCCAGATGTCTCATGCTGGAGCGTCAGAAAAATCAGTAAACTGACAGTCGCGTGTCAACCAGAGTGAGTTGATGTGAGTTCTGGCTTCAGCATCATCAGGTGATGGAGCTCCAGCACTTCCTACTTTGGTCTTTCCGTGTTTCAGGAGGAATTCTATGTTTTTTTTAAGTTCCAGATCCATGAACTCAACCCGGTTTCCTCGTTCTTGGTCCTCCCTGTAGCCGCCTAACAGATAGAGAAGACTGTAACCTTGTGACCGGGCTCCCAGTGAACCCAGTGTAGCAGGTAGACGCCTGAAGTCACCAGCCAATCAGATTTCTTAAATAATAAATAATCTCCTGGTTTCCTGCTTTATTTAGTAGTTTTCCCTGATTAGTCCACGTGTCTTGTTTGCTGTTTAGCCTTTGTTCCTGTTCATGAGATTCACCTGGTCTCCATCTCAGCTGTTTCTTCCTCCGTGTTTCAGGATTTATACTTTCTGATACCCATCACTGCTTCATGATGTTAGTCATGTGTTGGGTTCTTGTGTTTTCATCCCACCTGCGTTGTCCTGGAATAACCCGTCCAGATTCTCCCTTCCTGCCTCCCGTCCTGCGTTTGGGTCCACACCTCCACCTCCTCGTGACAAGTTTGTAGCGCGTTTAATCATACGTGTTTTATGAAATAGTTTCCATGCTCATCACACAGCCGGGGCACGGACAGTACCTTTAGTCATATCTGTGATTAGTCTCATCCATCATAGCGATGTGATGAGGTCTGGATTCAGCCGACTTTCCAGATCCAGGACGGGTCTTCATCTGCTGTCACTCACAGCTTCTGTTTGAACCTGATTTTACTTTTATCGTGATGTTTGTGTTGCTTTTTTTCATTTTGTGAAAAAACTTGATGCCTATTTACAAACAAATGTCTGTTTAACGTTTAAATCAAACTTTGATTTTCAGTCTACAATATCACTTAGAGCTCCAGTAGGTAATGTTGCTGAGAGACGTGTTCCTCTGGGTGAAGTGGTTCCTCGTCCTGATAGTAGTCTATACATTCTGTAATCATGAACAATAAGAAATATAGTCAGACCCCTCAGTTTACTGTAAATCTGTAAAAACTCTGATCAATCCAAACGTTTAGACCCAAATGAAGTTGTTCATTTCTTGTAAAAGAAATCTTGAATCACACAAGGAGTAAAACCAGAGGGGGAGGAGCCTAGACAGGAGGAGGAGCCAAGGCTGGGCGCCTCTTCCAGATTTTCAGATCGGCTCCCCAACATGACCTTCCCCGTCTTTAAAGGGACAAAAAGTGAATCGTTTCACCGCACAGTTTGCTGCTGAACACCATTAATTCTTTCAGTCCAGAAATGATGAATTTCTGCTTCTTGCACCTTTAAACGGGACAAATACAGATTATTTTTCAGCGTTTCTTTACTTTTTCTGACAAACTGGCATTTAAATCCAGCCACACTGTCTTTCTCTGGCCTAATAATGAGCTCCTTCCCCGTTTCATCATTTTTAAACAATAATCCACTATTTCTAGCATGTGATTCGTCACATTTTGTGTGTTCATCAAACTGTAGCCCCGCCCACCGCAGCAGTCGTGGATTCAGCATTTTTTTTAACCTGTGTTTGCAGGTTGGCAGGGGTTAATATGGAGTCCTGGTTACTTTGTTCCAGCTCTGTATTTCATATAAAGTCTCCTGAGGTGAAGGATGACACAGAACAATAACAGAATTATTAACTTTCTGTCTTTTGTCCTCCTAAACAGCGGTTCATGAAAGGCTGTGTGGAAAGCATTTCATCGTTACCTTCACAGAAATATTTCTATGAAAAAGGCAAAAAAATCTGTTTTTCTTTTAAGCTGCTGTTGTGTTTCAGGCTGGGCTTCAAAATCCTGCTGCAGTTTATTTAGAACAGATCTGTTTGGTGTTTGTTGCTTTTTTACCAGTTTAGTCTTAGAGGTTTATCACGGATGGATGGATGGATGGATGGATGGGTGGATGGACGGATGGATGGATGGATGATTATAGAACTGAAATGATAGTATTCGGAGACAGGAAGTGTTGGCGATCTGTCAGTGGGCTTGGGACACTCAGACCTGAACTTCTCCATTAAGTGATCAGAATCTGCTGATCCCTGTCCTCTGACTGAAACTTTCTTCTTTTTCTTTTCACTTGTCTGGCTCAGTATTTGTTAACGTGTCTCATTGAACAATCATTGAACCACTTCTATCTACAGAACTCTGCGCTGAGCTGGGAGAAGAACAAATGAACAGATTTCCACTATTTTAGCCTCTGCATCAGTCACCAGCAGCATAAGAAGTGATTTTATCATTCATTTTTAAGTTATTGGCCGGCCATGGACCCATCCTTCATGACTGACCTTTTCATCCTCTGTTGCTCATGTTCATATATCTGCAGACCAGCTGTTGACCCCCCCACCCCACAGGCCAAGGCTGGAGACGATGATTTGCTGCTCCAAGTCCAAATCTGAGGAATAATCCGCCCCGTCGATCAGACAGTCTACCTCAGCTCATCCTGGAGAAGCATTAGAAAAACACTCATCGAAAAAATGGTTTCAGTAAAGAAAGGGAACAGATTTCAGAACTGGGAGAGAGAGTCTAAGAAACAGCTGGAGAAACCGGACCAGAACAAGCCTGCAGGTCCAGATGGGTGCTGAAAACCTGCTGAAAGCACGATGGTGGTTTCTTCAGCACCCTTTCAATACCAGCCGGAGTCAGAGAAGAGTCTCTGTTCTGTGGAAAACATCCTGCTTTGTTCCAGGACCTAAGAAACTGTCTGAACCTGATGACTACAGACCAGTAAGACCAGTTGTCCTCATGTCTCACATTGTGGAAGTCCTGCAGAGACTCTTGGAGTGGATTCACATCAGGATAGTCCTCTAGACTCGGTCCAATTGGGGACTCGGCTCAGCTATAGGGGGGTGTCTCCATGCCAACAGAGACTGTGTTCACGCTGCACTTTTGTCAAACCAGTCAAACCATTAGAATAATATCTCCCCATTCCCACCAGAGGTGTTGCTGCACTAGTATTTAGCAGAAGAGAGGACCAGACCGGCGTGAAGAAGAAAACTGTTTCCTCCACCTGCCAGTTAAACATGGAGACCAAACTATGGCTGTTTTGGGTTTTTATTGTGTCTTATGCAAGTATCCTGCAGAAATCCACTGCAACAATGGACGCAGTATGAACACCAGACGAGGCAGAGGACTCTTAACGCCATCGCTATGGATTTACCCACAATGCAATGCTACGCCACATGCAGGAAGGGACTCTTTATGTAGTCTGCTTAATGTATTTATTCTGCTTGAAACGGGCCGAGACCTGCGTTTGTAGGCGGACCGATTACAAATAAAAGTTAAACTGCATCAAACATGAGCAACGACTGGGATGTTCTGACTCAGAGACAAGTGATCCTTCAGCTTCATCTCAGAGGAGGTGGTCTCCACATCTTCCCTCGTCCGTACAGTTCACCCAGCTCGCTCTCTTCCCATCAACACCCAAACCAGACCATCGAATGAACTGTGGCCCCCATCAGTTCATATCATTTGCTGCATCATGTCATCCTGCTGAACGTGTGTGTGAAATGATTACAGAATCAACTGCTAGAAAATGTTGGTGAACCAGAAGGTGCGGCTCCATGAGCAAGTCAGCCACTCATTGTTTGCAACAAGGACATGGAATTGGGTTGGGACATGTCCCTGAAACCTTAAAAGAGCCGGACCGCCCGTGTCTGTGATGCAGATCACTAGATTTCCTGAAAACACTGTTCCATGATGTATCATCCATCTGTTGGCTGCAGGTTTACATGATGCTGGTTGGTGCCGTTAACAAGTTGCTGCCTGAACAAAGCCAGGCTGGAAAAGGTAAGATTTAACCCAACAGAGCCCAGTCCAGAGCACCATGACATGCCAGGGTGACTGGGCTTAAAAAGAGGAAGAAACTAGTGACAGGAGGAACATACATCCTGTTAAAGGAACGAATAATACAAAATAAATGGACTTTTCTGGATATTTCTTCATGGATGAGGTCTTAAAGGTTTAAATGAATTTGAAAAGGTAAAAAGAAAAACATGGTATTTGGACGTGTAAATAACTCAGCAGGTTATTCATGTTGTTCACTGCTGGAAAAGGGAAAATTCAGAGAATGTTCTGCATTTTTAAATGGTGTCTAATCCTTCGGCACCCTGAATAAAAGCACCATCTTTTCTTCTTTGTCGTCTTTTGTGAGACTTTTTCTGCTCTGTATTTCACTCCAGCATGCACACATTCCTTTTGTCTTCCTCACAGAAAATCTGCAAAAAAAACGTTTATTTAAAACACAAATCAATGAAAGAAATATGTTAAAAAGTCACTTTAGCTGCAGGAAGACGTTGGCGTGATCCTATCAGGAATACTTGGAATAAATGCAACCAGAAGAGAGAAGAGAAGCACTGAACTGCTCTGTGAAGGGAAACCAGAAGTATACAGATCCATAAACAACATTTTCCACATGAAAACATGCCTACAGCTGCATCTACATGGAACACGCTACTTCTTCTTTTCAGCTTTGACTGACAGCTGGTTTCATTTGCAGATGAAGCAACTGCAGTTTTCCCGGAGGTGTGGATGTTTCCTCTCTTCTGCAGTAAAAACCACCTTTCTGTCAACCCTGTCCCACCAGCTCCAGGTTCAACCAGGTCCAGTCCAAAACAGACTTGACTGGGATTGGTTTCAGTGTCACTGGAGTGCTGCTGGAGCAAACCCTGCAACGCAGGCAGCATGGGGGAGGGGCTTGAGGGTGCTCCAGCTACCCCTGGGATTGTCAAAGCACCCTCATAGCACCCCCAAAAGAAGCTTCCTTTTTTCAAATTTTGTTTAATTTTATCAACATGTTAGTTCTGAACATTAAAATCCAGTAAAATATGTATAAATTAGGAATAAAAATAATTTGCCATAATCTGCATTGGATTACCCATGTAACCATTCAGCCTACGCTCCACCTCGGCTACTGCTCACTGGAGCTAGCTCGCCTTGATTTGCTGTGTAGTGAGAGATGGATCATTTCATTTATCAAAAACGTGCACAGATGGACGAAACTACTTAAGAAGGTGAAGAAACAAGTAACGCTTGCTCGGTTTCGGTGGATGAAGAAACTTCTAAAGTGCCAGAAACTGAGCAGGGCCAAGAAGATGAGGACCGGCAAACATTCGTGCTTTCTGCTGAAAAATCTGGCTTTGCAGATAACCTCAACCATCAGCCATGGCAGGGTCCAAAAATACCCTCTGAGACCATTCAGCAACCAGCACAGGAGCTTTAACAAGAGCTGGATGGATCAGTACATTTGGCTGGAAAACAGTTTATCCAAAGATGCTGCGTTCTGCTTTGCCTGGGGGCATTTTTTGAAACAAACCCACAGATTTCATACGGAGCTATCTTTTACAAGCAATGGATTTAATAACTGGCTAAAGGCTTTGAAAACTCTGAAGAGCCATCACCAAAGTGTAGGACATAAGTTTGCCATGGAGGCATGGAGTGAGTTTATACAAACTCAGACAAGCGGCTCAAAAAGAGGGAATATGCAACGTAAGGGTCATTCAGCTGGTTGTGGAGAACAGACCTTACAGGAAGGTGGTGGTGGTGGAAAGTTTAGGGTTCACAGCTTGCCGGGGGATGGCTCAGAGAGGCCACAGTGAGGCGTAGGAGTCGAACAGAGGAAACTTTAGTGAGCTTCTGGATGTAATTGGACTATTCGATCCTGTCATGGTGTAGACCATGGCTTCTAGTGAGTAGGCGAACCAGAATGGAGGGGTCTCCAGTATAAAGCTCTTCAGGTACGAGAGAACATTTTTGTTGTGGTTGAGCCACTGAAGATTGCTTTGTCCAACTGCTAGCTGGTGCATGGCCTGCCATGGCTTTTTTATTAGTGACTAAATTAAAACAAGGCAAAGTTGAAGAGCTGTGTTTCTGCATTTTTCTTCTACCGCCACAAGCCTACCTTACAGATCCAATAGTGAAGAAAAAGTTAGACAACAACCCATCAAATGCTGAATACATTCACCACAACACCCAAAATGAAATTTTGTCTGTAATGGTTCGAAAAGACATAAGTGGTGAAGTGAGGGATGCCGAGTACTTTGCTGTTTTAGTGGACAAAAGCAAGGCTGTGAGCAAAAGAAGAACAAACATCAGTAATCGTTAGGTATTTGCAGCCGGAGTCTGAGGAAGTTCAGGAGGAGTTTTAGCATTTTACAGCTGCAGAGGGATTGGACGCAGACTTACTTGCCAGCATCAAGCGCACTCTCACCCAGTGTAACACTAACCTGCAGTCCTGCGTTGGTCAATGCGACGATGGAGCATCGGTTATGTCGGGATGTAACAATGGGCTGCAGGAAAAGTTCAAAAAGGAGGTGCCACAGGCCATAAACGTACACTGTCATGTACATGCGCTAAATGTAGTGTTGGTGGATTGTGTACACAACATCATCGCTACTGCTGAGTTCTTTGAAACTCTTCAAATGTACAAGTTTTTTCTGGCTCGGTGGTACACTTTATGACAAAACAAAAGACGATCGAGCCAACTGGAAAGTGCATCGAACTTAAGAAGTTGTCTGACAATTGGTGGGCATGCCAGTATAATGCCACTGGGCTGTTATAAAAACTCTCCCAGAAATCCAAGCTTCTTCTGCTTGACATCATGGGACAGTCGAACGCACATCAGAGAACAGAGGCCAGAGCAGTGAATGCAGTTTGTCCTGCATCTCATTCTTTATGAAGATGTATTCCGAGCTACTAAGTTCCTGTCAGATCAGCTTCAGGCCTCCACGTTTGACCTTGTAGCGCAGCTGATCTTGCAGAGTCCATCATTACCGCCTTATCAGAAAAACCGACAGAGGAAAAGTGGACAGAAATACGAGAGCAAGCTGAGGATCTCTGTTAAAAAATGGGACTTTCTTCTCGATCACCGCGTGTGAAAAGGCCGGTACAAACAGCTCGACACCTGGAGGGTTTCATAGTGAATGCTCCGTTAGAGAGCGCACACATCAAGAGTTTGGAAGACCTAAAAATACAGTCTTTCTTTCCTGTCTTTGACAAGCTATTGGTGGAGATGAAGCGTCGCTTTTCAACAGAGACAATATCTTAAAAGGGTGTGCCAGCTTTGAGCCCCAAACACTCGTCATTTCTTCACAAGGAGCGCATCCTACTCGTCACTATGGAGATGGGGAGGAAAATCTGTGTGCAGAACTTTAACAGGTTCACCGGCTGCTTCAGAGGAAAAAACAACAGGGACATAAGATCAGCACCATGCAGGAGTTTTTATCCCTCATGAGGCCTTACAAAGATGCCTTTAGAGACCTGGTCAAACTCCCGTCCATATCTCTGACCCTTCCTGTTACATCAGTGAGCTGCCAGTGCAGTTTCTCATGTCTACGGCGTTTAGACTCGCGGACCAGCAACCTGCCACTGCTGGCATAAACTCAGATAGAACCCGAGCTCTAGTCCACGAAAAGTAAGTGATGCCTTCGCCCTCAACCATAACAGGATTGTTTTATTATGAAGACATCACAAGGTGACAGAGGTTTTTTGTGGTTGAGGTGTCTTTAATTGTATTAATGCACATGTTTTGAATTCTTTTGTCAATGTATGATTATATATGGAGCTGATATTAAAGAGGCCTTTGTAATGTCATTTGGCAGCAGAATCTGGTGGATTTTTATAACCGTGGATGCATAAAATCCAGTCTTGACGGCGTTGACCATGCTCAGTTCTCGCTTTTTTTGTTTGTGTTGTACTGAGGCAGGACATGGACTTTTAGATAAATATTACATTTTAAAGTAGACTTTCAAGTCAGGCTGAATGGGTGTTAAATACAACTGTTTCTGTTTACACACCTGAAGGTCTCGTCAACATCTGCAGGACTGATTGTTAGACCTGAGAAAGTTGATAAACAGCTTTTACTCTCAAGTTTGATATCAGGACTATATTCCACAAATTCTCAGCATTCAGGACTAAAATCTAAAATGAAAAAATCAACAGGCATCACAGCTAAAGTAAAGTTGTCCAACAACTTAAGGTCATGTAGTAATCATGTCAGCTGCAGGGTAATGGTGTCACGGTGGCTGTAGGGATGTGGACCCAAATGCAGGAGTCGGGAAGCCAGTATGCAGAAATCAGACATACCTTTAATCCATGACAAAGGGAAGGCAAAACCAACAAATGAACCAGCAACACAAGACAAAAACTGAGGGGTATAAATACACCAAACACAATGAGACACAGGTGAAACTAATCAGAAACTCAAACCAGGTGAAACTCAATAACAGGAAATCAATGAAGCTAAACAAGAACCGAGGGAACTAAACAGGAAAACTACAAAATAAAACAGGAACCCTGAAAACAAAGCAAAGGGAAAAACCCAAATCATGACAAATGGTAGAGTTCTGTTTATCTTTGTTTTCAGATTCTCAGATCTCATCGTCACTAAGTGTGCAACAAATTATTGTTTCCTCCAATCTGTCAGAAACATTTCTGGACATCTAATTAGACTCTTTAAAGGTGGAGTATGTAAGATTTTCAATATTTTCAAAATAAATTAACTAAAAAAATAACTGTAATCATAATTCGATATTTTATTTAAACATGTAGGTTCCAGTCTGTCCATATTTGATGCGGTATTAAATTACAAGTTTTATTAATGACAAAGACCCTTCTTAAATGTTTGCCTACCAGTAAATAAAAAAGTGCTTTTTGTCATTTGTCATTAATTAAACTTGTAATTTAATAACGCATCAAATATGGACAGACTGGCACCTACATATTTAAAAAACTTTCTAATTATGATTTAGTTATTTTATTGGTTAATTTATTTTGAAAATATTGAAAATCTTACAAACTCCACCTTTAAACCCAGTAAAAAGGTACGTATCTGCAAATGAGTGGATAGATGATGTTCCCGTGCTTCAGAAAGTTCACCAGTCTACGTATTACAGCAAAAATGCAAGATTAGTATTACATAACCCAGGAGGTTTCAGGCAGATTTCTATTCAGAGAATACAGCATTTCATGTTTCTGTTTAGTCATGTTCTGTTGTTTAGACATAAATCTCTCCTCAGACCTTAGTGTGCATACATACATAATAAGAAGTGCTGCATAAGCATCTGAGTTTGAATGAGTAACAAACACAAGCAAAGTTCTTTGGAAAAAAAAGAAAAAGCCACAATATGAGTGTAAATTGTTTATTTTTACCATTTGGTTGTTTATTCTAGAGTCAAACAGCTTGGTTGTTTCTTAAAATGAACCTCTCCCGCAACACAGTGGCTGAAATATAAACATTTTCTCCTAAATGCTGAGAAACGTGGTCATTTATGCATTATTTCAGGCTAATATGGTCCAGATCTGCATTGGTCACCAGTATCATAGCACCAGTTTTAGAGCAATTAAAAGTTTCCTAATCATTCATATACTGACATGTAGCTGCTCAGAAGAGATTTTGTCCCTATGCAAGCGTAACTGCTAGTGTTATGTCAGATTGTTAGCCTGATGTTAGCCTAAAGCTACGTAGCAGTGCTAATCTAGTTACATGCTAGCACTGAACCATGTCTTATTTAATATCATAGAGCGTATTTATGGACAACACATCAACTCAGTTAATCAAGATTTTTACACTGGAACTGAATTAAAGAGTAGGTAAGTATGCACATTACTGACAGTTAACAAACCTAACACTACGCAAGCCAGTTTTATTTAAACAGGAGGCTAGCAAGACTACTAGTTAGGGTCCGAATTATATGACGTAAAGATCGGACCCGATTGTTATCCAAATGTTTATTATTGTTTTAAGCTCAACTCAATCAACTTCTCACCTTAGCCTCCGTGAAAAGTTGTGAAACTTAGCAAATACCACAATATTTCGATAATCTATGGTCCGCATACACGTCAATGCATAAATGTCTCTATAGCGCCCCCTAGAAACAAAAAACACCCCCACAGAATTGGATAAAAGAAAGTTTACTTTGACATAGGACAACAAAATTCAGTACACTTGTCTAACACCTCAAGACGAGCAAAAAAGTCAATGCTATACCTGTTGCCATGGCAACGGGTTGTCCACCATCTTGGTGTTTCATTAATGTACACCCATTTTTTCCCCCATTTTTTCAATTTGTGCGCATCATATTTGAACGAACTAGTCTGAGGGGATTTGTGCGATTGACTTTTTTAATTTTTCTATTAGGAGAAAGCACGTTACCGTGGCAACCTATTGGGAAAAAAAAGCCCCCTCGCCATGAAACACGGTTTGCTCATATCTCCACAGAATTACATGTGAAAAAATTGACACCTAGCCCATTAAATACCTGTTGCCATGACAACGGGGTGTCTGCCATTTTGGTGTTTATGTCCATTTTTCACCTTAATGCGCATTGTATATGTCCATAGAAATACATTGGATCTGTGTGTGTGTGTGTGTGTGTGTGTGTGTGTGTGTGTGTGTGTGTGTGTGTGTAGGGTTGGGGGGTCTGGCATAAGGCTCAGACCCGATAGATAGCGGCTTTAATTGATTTTAGAGTAGCTACAGCATGTGGAGAAATGTATCCTGCAACCAGTCTGATTCTGTAGAGGAGGAAACAAGACTGTGGGACACATTTCTAACTTTTTAGTAAAGAGGAAGGACATGGATCAGCCCGAGACACACTCCAGCATCGGCGTCGGTGCCTGGAGCTAACCACATGGATCCAGTCTACCACCACCAGAAAACCAGAACTGATTCACCACATCGAGCTGCACATACTAGACCCCAAAACAACCAGCTTACTTTTGGACCTTTTGGAACTTGAAGCAAATATTTCCACTTGATCCAGATTATTAATGTAAAGATGTTTTATTTTTCATGTTTCTCTGGTGTTACCACAGTTTTCACAGCAATGCGTAAGAGGAACACAGTCAGTTCATTTATTGGTATATGGCCCCTCCTGATTAAGTCTTGCCCACCTGCTGGCCTACAAAGTCTGTCTGCAACGAGAGGGAGACATGAGTACACACAAACACACCTGAGGCTGTCATAAAGACCATGATGTAAGCTGCAGCAAGGCGGCTAACACCTGACATAATCACTTCTGATCTCTGAGCTTCCCTTTACACACTACATCTCCCCCCTGTTGTAACACACTGTCTCCATCTCTTCTCTGTAACTACCGTTTCAAAAACTCCCTGAAGACGTGCTTGGAAGACCAGGGAGTCCTCTTTAAGGTATCTAATCATACGCTGGTGTCAGCACTTGCAGACTGTTGCATCAGTGCACATATAAACACACAGTGATGGAAGCAGAGAGTTCGGCTGGGCGTTGCTGTAGACACAAGTAGCCACACGTCTCCAGAGGTTACCGGGACATGATGATCACACCTGGTGCTCGTAGCTGCTGGAGCTCTCACTGCACTTCATCCCTGTTTTCTAACCTGGATAAAGAGTCTGGGTCTGGAGACACGGTGAGATCTGGCCACGCAGGTGCTGCTCTGACAACAGATGGAGGTGTGATGTAGGAAACTACAAACAGCAATGACAGCATGTGTAAATGTCTTGCAGGTGTAAATAAAAACATGTCTGTAGTAGAGACAAACATGAGCAAAACCAGCCTTTTTTTTGTTGTTTTTCCACTCCTGAGGCGCATTTGATGCAAACTCCTGCAGAACCAGCTGCTTACTTTTCTGGCTTCTGGATCCTGAACGTGACTGGAAGAACTGGGAGAACTGGGAGACGATTCCTCCTGAGCTGCAGCAGCAGCGACCTGCAGACACCGTGGTTCCTGTCACATGATCCTGGTGGCGTGTCATGTGTCATGATGTCATGATGATGCGTCCAGTGTTTATTATCATTTTGTTTTAATATTGACTGATGTGATGCAGGTTCTTCAGCTTTATGTTGTCTTATATTTATCATATTACTATTCTAAATTATATTTTACTATATTCAATTTGAGACATTTAAATAATCTTATTTAACTTGTGGAATTTCTTTGATTATTTTTAACATCATATATATTTTACTCATTATCTTCATCCATCCATGACCTGCATGTCTGGGAACTGCAGCTAATCCCAGCAGCTACCAGGCTACCTGGACAGGTGACCAGTCCATCACCAACATACTGACAACAACTAACTCACAGAAATGGAACATTTACAGGGACCAATTAATTATTTATCCTTTATTAATCCCAGTTAGGCAATCTACCTACTTTTTACAAGGGGTGGGACTCCATTTAAAAAAAAAAAAAGATCAAATTAATTAGAAACTTTGTACTTAATTACTCTTGATTAATTGTCTTCTAATCTTATGACAATAGTTTACCCCAAAAAGCAACTTTTTATTATTTAAATAAACAAAGACATGATTGTTTATGAAGTCAAGTTGAAAAATAAACACAATATCTCCAAATAAAGCTGAAGTTAAAATGATATTTTAGGTACTTAAACCAACAGCTCCAGTGTCTGCAACATGTTACAGCATGACTCTGCAACTTTTAACTGTTTAGATGTTTTCATTCACACGCTTCATTAGATGTTCATATCAGTAAATCAGGACGGCATCAGTCAGCAAAGACTTCTCATGTTTCATCTTCAGTCTGGTCATTCAGCCGACAGGAATCGTCTCCTGATCTGACTGCAGCTTGGAGCCAGGGCCGTAGGCAGGGTCTTATCTATCTATCTATCTATCTATCTATCTATCTATCTATCCATCCATCCATCCATCCATCCATCCATCCATCCATCATTTTCAGTCTGGGAAGTTGAAGCTACTTTATAAATAAGATACAATTCTTATATTCTGACTAAAGTGACAACCACCATTAGCATCATCCCAGCATCATGGAGTGACAGTGGGAACAGCTGGAAGAGCAGAGCCAATCAGAACAATGAAATCATTTAAATCAGAATTGTTTGATACGTAGCTGCACTTATCGCTCAGATGTTTGTCTGATGGAAGATGGCAGGGACAATTCAGGACTCCCTGGACATTGATAGGGACGTGTCCCTGTTTTACACCCATTGGGAAGCAGTTTGTGGTCAGATTGACTTAAACTTCATGAGTCAGATCAGATGTGAAAACCCTGCTGAAGAACACATCTGCTTTGGTCACACACACACCGTCCTTACTAAGCTCTTAATGAACTTACAGAATTGCTTGTGTGTGTGTGTGTGTCTGTGTTGATGCTGGTAAATGCAGGTTGCTTGTGTGAGAAACACCACTTTCCTGAGCTGCTGAAGCAACAAACGGACATTTTCAGTGAATAAATGTTTCCACACAAAGCAGCATTCGCTCCCTGAGCGGCCGTTCCGCTGCCCACAGTAAGAGCTGCTGAGGGGAGTTGGCAGGGTTTTACAGTCATTGTCCCCGCTGAGCAGGTGGATGGAGGCTTTCAAGCTGGTTCTCAGCTGCTGTCAGCCACTCGCTCACTCTGCCTGATCAGGTGAAAGGCAGCTAATGGCCGACACCTGCTACTGCCTGGAGAACAGCCAACTCTTCCTCAGGCGTTTCCTAATAAAGAGCCTGCCCCACAAGTACAGGTAGTTTAGAGCCACAAAACCGGTTTGACTTTTATAAATGGCCTAAAATAAACAAAACTTTTCACATTTTACAGCTTTTTATGTGTCAGGACAATAGAAAATACCAGCCATGCGTGTTGTCAGGTGATTGTTGTCTGGACTTTCAGAGAGACGTCTTTAAACCATCTAAAGTCCAAGAATTGATGCTGCATCATTATTATGACTGATTGTTCCATGTTTTCTCCATTTGTAGAGAGTCTTCCAAGCTCCTGGACACCGTCCACTTCTTCAAAGTAAGTTTCTATTATCCAGCTTCCGCTCAACCTCCTAAATGATTTATTTTTTCCTTCATTCATCTGCAGCTCGGAGCCTTTCAGCAAGTCTGTGTTTTCTCTTTCAGTGCTGCATTTTTCTTCTTCCCTAATTTCTTGCCACAAATCAGACATGGTTTTACCCAGAAGCCAGTAAGGAAGGTCTGAGGAGCTACATGTGGCCCCACATCCTCAGGATGCAGACCTCTGGTCTACCTAGTCTATCCCTGATCTACTCGGTCTACCTCTGGTCTACCTGGTCTATCCCTGATCTACCCGGTCTACCTCTGGTCTACCTGGTCTATCCCTGATCTACCCGGTCTACCTCTGGTCTACCTGGTCTATCCCTGATCTACCCGGTCTACCTCTGGTCTACCTGGTCTATCCCTGATCTACCCGGTCTACCTCTGGTCTACCTGGTCTATCCCTGATCTACCCGGTCTACCTCTGGTCTACCTGGTCTATCCCTGATCTACCCGGTCTACCTCTGGTCTACCTGGTCTATCCCTGATCTACCCGGTCTACCTCTGGTCTACCTGGTCTATCCCTGATCTACCCGGTCTACCTCTGGTCTACCTGGTCTATCCCTGATCTACCCGGTCTACCTCTGGTCTACCTGGTCTATCCCTGATCTACCCGGTCTACCTCTGGTCTACCTGGTCTATCCCTGATCTACCCGGTCTACCTCTGGTCTACCTGGTCTATCCCTGATCTACCCGGTCTACCTCTGGTCTACCTGGTCTATCCCTGATCTACCCGGTCTACCTCTGGTCTACCTGGTCTATCCCTGATCTACCCGGTCTACCTCTGGTCTACCTGGTCTATCCCTGATCTACCCGGTCTACCTCTGGTCTACCTAGTCCAGGGGTGCCCAAGTCCAGTCCTGGAGATCTACCATCCTGCAACCTTTAGATGCAACCCCTGTCCAGCACAGCTGAGTCAAACAGCTGAATTCCTCTCCTGCATGTCATTCAGCTCTACAGAGACCTGCTAATGAGCCACTTATTTGATTCAGGTGTGTTGGAGCAGGGTTGCACCTAAAAACAGCAGGATGGTAGATCTCCAAGACCAGACTTGGGCACCCCTGACCTAATCTATTTCTGATCTACCTGGGCTGCTCCTGGCCTATGTGGTCCAAACTGCTTGTGTTGAAAGGCTGATGGATGGATGGACTTTGGTCTGGACTCTGGTCCGAACTCTCTGGTCTGTACTTTCTGGTCTGGACTGTCCAGTCTGGACTCTGTTGCCCTGGCTCTGGTCTGGACTCTGGTCTAGACTTTCTGGTCAGGACTGTGGTCTGGACTATGCTGGACTGCCCTGCCAGGCTTATAAGGATGCATTTACAGCAGTACGGTCCTCCAGACTCGGCCTGATTTGGAGCTCGGCTCGGTTGGCTGCAGCTTCCTTCTGTTCATGTTGTACGACTGAGAGGATTCAGACCTTTTAAAACGTCTCCCAGTCTCCAGCTGCACCAGGAGCTACTGGAGGACAGATGAGAAAACCAGTTAATGCGGGACAACTTGTGTTTCCAGCAGAGTAAGGGTGGAGCTTCACCAGATCATAGTGGACTTGTTTGTTTCCATGCGTAGCGGCGAGCGTTTCTCCCGTCCAGACCCGCCTGTCGTCCCACACATCTATGTTCTGGTTGTGTTTACCAACAATGCCGTTTGCTGGACCAGTGCTGCACTTTGCTTTGTAGTCTGCTGCCGGTGTTTGGTCTGTTTGAAGCGGACTGAGGCGGACTGAGGCGGACCAAAACCTGCATTTGTCGGCGGCTTCTTTGATCCGAATCATAGTTCTTTGCAAGTTTCCCCGAAAGAAGCAGACTTTCTCAGCAGACGGACTGGGTTTTAAATCCAGAAGGCTGCTGTAAATGAAGCTTTATTCGCTGAACAGATCACAGATGGCTTCTGGGACTAAACCATTCTGGGATTTGTAGACTGTCAGTAGGAATTTAAAATCTGATTGGAAACCAGATGTTAAGCTGGTGTGATGCGTTCAGGTCTCTCAGTCCCAGTTAAAGCTCCAGCAGCAGCATCTGGATGAGCCGCAGATGTTTAATGCTCTCATGGGAAGTCCAGTTAAAAAACCATTACAGCGGTCCGGTGTGCTGGAGATGGACTGATGCTCGAGTTTCTACTGGTCTTACTGGGAGACAAAGCCTTTGACGGCCAGGAGTTGGCCTGAACGCAGCTGACTGCCGTCGCCTGCAGAGCTGGAAAGCAGCGCATCACATTTACTCACATGGCTGGAACTGAGGAGCTTTTGTGAAGTATTTTTTAAGTCATTTTACTTTTACTCAAGTACATTTTGACCCGAGTATTACTGTAGTATCACTACTTTGACTTGGATGTCTAGAAATTTTCTCCTCTTAAACTCAGATAAGACTGAAGTAATTCTCGTTGGATCTGAAAAACTCAGAGCTAAATTTTCCGGTTTTGTAATGAACCTGGATGGCATTACTTTAGCTTCCAGTGCTACAGTGAGAAACCTTGGAGTAATATTTGACCCTGACCTGTCCTTTGGCCCACATATTAAGCAGGTTACTAAAACAGCCTTCTTTCATTTACGTAATATAGCCAAAATTAGGGACATTCTGTCTCAGAGTGATGCAGAAAAACTGGTTCACGCTTTTGTTACTTCGAGACTAGATTACTGTAACTCTCTATTACTGGGCTGTCCTAAATATGCCCTGAAAAGCCTTCAGCTGATCCAGAATTCTGCAGCCAGAGTCCTGACCAGAACCAGCAGGAGAGATCATATTTCTCCAGTTTTAGCCTCTCTTCATTGGCTGCCTGTTGAATCTAGAATAGAATTTAAAATCCTTCTCCTTACATATAAAGCCCTCCACAACCAGGCACCACTATATATCAAAGACCTCATTGTTCCTTATATACCAAGCAGAGTACTTCGTTCGCAGACTGCAGGCTTACTTGTGGTTCCTAGAGTCTCAAAGAGCCGAGCAGGAGGCAGAGCCTTTGGTTATCAGGCCCCTCTCTTATGGAATAAGCTCCCAGTTAGTGTTAGGGAAGCAGACATCCTCCCCACCTTTAAGACTAGGCTGAAGACTTATCTTTTTGATAAGTCCTATAGCTAGGGATGGTTAGCATCCCTTAGTTATGCTGCTATAGGTTTAGACTGCTGAGGGACATTTCCTGATACACTGAGCTTCTTTCTTTTTCTCTTTATCTCTTTCTTTTACCCCCCCCCCCCCATAACAGTGTTGCATCATTAACATGTATGTCTCCTGTCTCAGCAGGTCTCCCTGGCCGGGAGTAGCAGTTCCTGTTGTCTTGTCTTTCTGTCCTCTTCCCCCCACACAGCAGAGGCAGATGGCTGCCTGTCCTTGAGCCGGGTTCTGCCGGAGGTTTCCTTCCTGTTAAAAGTGAGTTTTTTCCTTCCCACTGTTGCCAGTGTGCTTGCTCAGGATGGGAGATTGAGTTGGACTCAACTCAATCTGTTGGTTTCCTTACATAGGCTGTTATGAATTGGCCTTCATTATGTTTTCCCCTCTGTCTGTAAAGTGTCTTGAGATGGCATTGCCGTGATTTGACGCTATATAAATAAAGTTGAATTGAATTGAACTTTGGAAAGGTATATTGGTATAGCATAAAGGAAAAACATCAGGGTGAACAGACGTCATGCCGAACATCGGATTGTCGCTCTCCACCGCTGATCTACTTCGCTCACGTTTGACGCCTTCTGAAAGGAAAATGTGCGAACGTGCTCACAGATCATTGAAAACCCCGTTGGATTGGATTAATGACTCGTCTTCTGTTTACATCAGGGGATTGAAAGTAACAAAGTAACTTTTACTTAAAGTAAGTTTTAAATTTAATACCTTTTTACTTTTACTTGAGAAGATTCCTAGATGCGAACTTGTACTTCAGTAAAATGTAAGGAAAGTAAGGATAATTTTACTCACAGTGTTTCAGTACCTTCTCCGGCTCCAGCAGACCTGGACAGCTAAGCAAACAGTTCCAGCCATCATCCGTCAGTGTTTGTGAGTCCTTATAGATGCTAAAGCTAATGCTACACCTCTTTTAGGCTTTGTGTGATGTTTAAGGTAAAATTATGAGGGAAAATGATGAGAACATGCCATGCAGCGTGGCAACAATCTATACCAGCAGAGAACATTAAACACATACTGGTGGATCTAGAACATTTTAAATGTGTTGACGAGGACCAGAGGCATTAGTTTAGCTTGAACATTTGATCCAATCGAACATTCAGTTGATTTTATCAGGTTATCAAATGAAAAAAGTTACAGATTGTTGAGAATCTTGATGGTGAAAAGACTCGAAGCGATTAAATCTCTCCATCATGTAAACACACAACTGATCAGATCAATTCACCCAACATCCATGTAAACATGTCAGCTGGAATCTCTGATCAGATGGATTTCAGTCTTATAGACGTCATTATCCTTCAAACAAAACAAAGACAATATTTACAGGTAAATAAATATAAAAAATAATCCTCACAAGTCTATAAAAAGCCTAAAATACGGGACAGATCAGCGGCTGAAGATGATTAAAATCTGCAGCTTCTCCAACGCAGCGGCATTACTCAGCTCAGCAGTTTGTTATAAAAGACAAAACAGTTACAATGATGTAATACAG
Source organism: Telmatherina bonti (assembly GCF_933228915.1). Lineage (NCBI taxonomy): Eukaryota > Metazoa > Chordata > Actinopteri > Atheriniformes > Telmatherinidae > Telmatherina > Telmatherina bonti. The sequence goes on from NC_136610.1 coordinate 5,572,924, forward strand.
TTTGTTTGTTGCAGCATATTTAGCTTTTATTATAAAGAAAATCCTCTGATGCTTCTGCTGGTTTTACTGGAAACATTTTATTAACGTTTCATGTCTGGACTGGAATTTATACGAAGAATACAAACGCACCGCGAGGTCCAGCAGGAAAGAAGGATGGATGCATGTAGACCGCTGATCAGGATGAAACCTGCTTTAACTCACACAGAAGTGTCACTGAAGCTCCAGCTCCTAAAGCAACGACGCTCCAAACTTCTCCAAAGCTGCTCTCCTGTTTGCTAGAATCCAAACGAGCTAACGTGCTCCACATCCGGGTTAGTCACGGATTAATCGACGTGTTCATCACACGTTTTACGTACTGCGTAGTAAAAAATTTCCCGTTAAAACAAACTTCATCTGGTGAAAGTTGGGCAGCTCAGTCGCTCCACGCTGCAGCGTTGCAGACAACCCGTCTTCATCGCGGCTTCCATCTCCTGCATGCCTGTGGTGCACCAGCAGGGGGCGCTGGGGGCAGTAGGACGAGGTTTGATGCTGTAATGATATTTTAGCTGTCTGATGATTAAACGTATAGTTATTGCTCCATGAATCATTACTTTGGGACTAAAAAATGATGTGTTGTTTTAAGTTTAAGGACAAAAGTTGGGGTGGGGGTAAAGTTTGAAGTCTGCATGCAGTAATCCTCTCCATAAGTCCACTCCTGCATGCAGACACAAAGAAATCATCTCAGTATAAAAGAGAAACTTAAAGGCAAAACTGAATGCACTTTACACCACGTTTACCAAAGCAGGGCTTTGGGTGGTGTCATAGACCAGCAGTAGGAGGACCTTAATAGTTTATGACATCACAAAAATGATTTTAAAACGACGCTTAATTTCAAAGTCCGCTAAAAACTAATTAGTCCTGGACTTGTTTTTTATAGGATTTTTTTTGTCTATTTGTGACTTGAAACGCCACATGAGACAATTATAAGTTCTTAGAAAAGTAAATTTTGCATGAAATATCCCCTTATAGGTCCATTTCTGCTGGATGCAGAAGATGGAAACGCAGACGGACAGTCAGTCTCATCCTTCTCCCGTGTCGGCGGCATTATAATTTTATTCATTAACTGATTCATAAAATTGAGAAATATCACGAGAAATGACAGAGGCAGTGTTGACTTGTACAGCTCACACACAACCAGTAGAAGGAACAAACCAGAGAGAAAGAAGACGTCTAAGAAAACAAATAAACAAATAGAACAAATAAAAAGCACGTGAAGAAGAAACAGATTAAGTTTACAGTAGCAAAAAACTTAGTAATTTTCTTCTTCTTCTGGTGTTTTGGATGGTGGTAAAGATCTTTATAGCGGTGCATCGCCGTGAACCGGTGTCAGACTGTGGAAGTGAACACTGAACTCAGCGCTGCCCACTAGTGGAGGAACTGACTCAACAACCATGACGACGTGAAAAAATGGAAGTATGAGGGCAGCGACGTGTGACAGCGTTTAAAATGGACGTCCATTTACGTACGTAAGGGAGCAGAAACAGGCCTTTAGATGTTTTTACCATCCACACAACCTGCTGTGGAACTTTACGTGTCATTTCCAGGTTTAACCTTGTTTTTATTAGATTTCTTGTAAATGAAATCTTTCCAGAAATTTTCACTCAACCTTAATCCTCACAACCATGAAAATCACAGATCTGTGCTCAGTAATGACTGATTAAAGTCCTCCCATCAATCACTGCTATCAGTTCAAAGTGAGTTTAACAAGCAGTTATTGATGAAGCAGTCAGTATGAAACACACGTCACCTCTCTGACAGATCCAATCCAATCCAATCCAACTTTATTTGTAAAGCACTTTAAAACAACCACAGTGGACCAAAGTGCTGTACAGAAGAATAAGACATAAAACAGCTATACAATTAAAACAATAAACAAAAACAAAACAAAAATAAATAAATAAATAAATAAATAATAAAAATAAAATAAAAATAATAGTACATTCAACATCTCACATGGTGTCAAAAGCCAAGGAGAAAAGATGGGTTTTAAGATGAGATTTAAAAACAGACAGAGAGGAGGCCTGTCTGATGTGAAGAGGCAGATCATTCCATAGTTTAGGAGCTGCCACAGCAAAGGCACGGTCACCTCTCAGCTTGCGCTTCGTTTTAGGTACACTCAGGAGCAGTTGATCAGCTGACCTGAGAGAGCGGGGGGGTGTATAAGGCTGCAGCAGCTCGGAAAGGTAGAGCGGGGCAAGACCATTGAGGGATTTAAAAGTAAATAAAAGAATTTTAAAACTGATCCTAAAAACGTATGGGCAGCCAGTGAAGTGAGGCTAAAATGGGGGAAATGTGCTCGTGTTTACGTGTGCCAGTTAAAAGACGTGCAGCAGCATTTTGCACCATCTGAAGACGGGCCACGGAGGACCCACTAACCCCCACATAAAGTGCATTACAGTAATCCAGCCTAGTGGTCACAAAGGCGTGGATTACTGTTTCGAAGTGCTGCCTTGAAAGAATAGGTTTAATTTTGGCCAGCTGCCTCAACTGGAAGAAGCTCGATTTAACGACTGAACTGATCTGACAGTCGAGCTTGAGATCAGTATCCACTTTAACCCCAAGATTTGTGATGGTTGGCTTAATGAACTGGGCCAAGGGACCCAGATCTACAAGGGGGGCCCCAGTGGTGCCACCAAAAACCATCACCTCTGTCTTTTTCTCATTAAAATTTAAAAAGTTTATAGCCATCCAGGCCTTTATGTCGTCAAGACACCTGAGTAGTGGTTTAACAGAATATGCATCTTTCTTTTTGAGAGGGACATAAATCTGACTGTCATCTGCGTAACAGTGGAAAGAAATACCATGCTTCCTAAGTATGGAACCAAGTGGAAGCAAGTAGAGAGAAAAGAGAAGAGGGCCTAAAACTGAGCCCTGTGGGACCCCACATGAGAGACGAGCAGAGGAGGACACAGAGTCACCAAGGCTGACACAGAAAGTTCGATCAGCCAAGTATGACCTGAACCACTCCAGTGCTACACCCCTAACACCCACCCACTGTTTCAGACGAGAGATTAAAAGTTCATGGTCCACTGTGTCAAATGCAGCAGTTAAATCTAGAAGCACAAGAATAACACAATCACCGGAGTCAGTAGCTAAAAAGATATCATTAAAAACTCTTAGAAGAGCTGATTCGGTGCTGTGCAAGGTTTTAAAACCAGATTGGAAGACCTCAAGAATTTTTTGCTCTTCCAGAAAAACCATTAATTGGCTGCAAACTATCTTCTCGAGGATTTTTGAGATAAAAGGCAATTTAGAGATAGGCCTGTAATTTGCAAGAACAGTAGTATCTAGTCCTGTTTTTTTAATCAAAGGTTGCACTACTGCATGTTTGAAATTTCCAGGGACCACACCTGAGGACAAACTGCTATTGATAAGGGTCAGAACAGAGGACCCTATAGTGGGGAAAACCTCTTTAAATAGCCGAGGAGGGACCACATCATTCGGAGAACCTGAGGGCTTTAACTGACCAACAGTCTTCTGTAACAAGGACAGAGTCACAGATTCAAACCTGTCGAAGACAGCAGAGCAGGGCACAGAGACTGAAGTGTCATAGGCAGAGGGTGAGATTAAAGCCCTAGTGGAGGCAACCTTATCAATGAAAAAGTGAAGAAAATTTTCACACACAGCAGGGGAGGACTCGAGACAGACAGTCTGTGGGGCATTAAGAACAGAGTCAATGGTTTTAAACAAAACACGAGGCTTATGACAGTTAGACATAATAATATCAGAGAAATGCTTCCTTTTAGCATCTTTCACAGTTGTCTGATAATGACGCCAGCAGTCCCTTAAAATTTGAAATGACACCTGCAGTTTGTCCCTTTTCCACTTCCGCTCAGCTCTACGGCACTCGCGTCTGACAGCACGAGTTGCGTCATTCAGCCAGGGCTCAGATTTAGTCCTAGACTGCCTGGTTTTTAACGGAACCACGGTGTCTAAAACAGAGCGGCAGGTGGAATGAAACCATGAGCTAAGCTCCTCCGTATCGTTGTCCATACACTCAGTGACACAGTTGTGAGTCTGACTGAAAACGGCCGAGAACTGAACAGCAGTGGAAGGGTTAATGATGCGACAGCGTCTGGCAGCAGCGCGAGGTTTAACTGTATTACAGGCAAGAGCAACCTCAAATAATACAGGCATATGATCAGAAAATGCTGCGTCACAAACCTCTAAGTTAAAAACAGGCAAACCAAAAGATAAAACAAGATCAAGTGTGTGTCCGCGTTCTTGTGTGGGATCAGACACAGACTGCACAAGATTAAAAGAGTCAATGAGGGTTAAAAAGTCCTTTGCCATTGGCTTATCAGGACAACATACATGAATATTAAAATCCCCAACAATAAGGACGCGGTCATATTTAGGCATGATTTCAGCCAGAAAATCAGAGAAGTCATTTAAAAAGTCCTTATTGTATTTGGGAGGGCGATAGACCACTGCACACAACACAGTGTGAGAGCGACAAAGTTCAAACAGGCTCAGTTCAAAGCTGGTGAACGAGGATGGTAACGATAGCTGCTTACACTTATAATGACTCTTAAAAACAGTGGCAATTCCTCCACCTCGGCCCGACGTCCGCGGGGAGTTAAAATAGCAGCAGTTCTGAGGTAAAAGTTCAGTGAAAGCGCTGGACTCACCAACACTCAGCCAGGTCTCAGTCACACAGAGAAAGTCCAATCCTCGGGACGTGAAGAAATCCTTAAGAATAAAAGTTTTATTTGCTAGTGATCTAGCGTTTACCAGGCAAATCCTTACAGGAACCGGCGGCTGCGCGGCGTCAGCTGCCCGGGGAGCCCGACTCAGAGGCCGCAGGTTACACAGATTCACCCCGCGTCGGCGGGGACGGGGAGAGCAGGGGCCGCGGGGCTGAAACATCTCATCCGGGCCGACAACAGGCACCAGCCAGGTGTCGACAGGGTCCAGCGGGCGCCGAGAAATAAAGATGCGAGGCATCGCTCCAAACGGGATCCAGGAAGCCGTAGAAAAGCGCGCCGTGCAGGCCCTCAGCCTCACCAGCTGACCGCTGCGTTTACCTCGGCGGCGGGGACGCTTACGCCGGAGAGGTGGAGCTAGGGCGCGGCAAAGGTGAGCTGGGATCCCCGATAGAAACGGGGGCAAGGTTTTATGCCCCGCATAATCCAATTTCACCAGATCTTTGGTAGAAAGTCGAAGATTTAGCAGTGTTTGGCGATCGTACACCAGTAGAGAGTTGACATTACGCGTAACAAGTGACAGAAACAGCACAAACAGACACAATGTTGGCAGTGACAGACGGCAGGCCACACACACTGGCGCCATCTTTCCTCTCATCACGACAGATGACTTTATTATTACTGCCAACGCTGAGACATTTTTCCTCACAGAAATCAGAGCAGCTCTATTTGTATATCTGGTGAACTTCCTCTTGAAACCGTTGTTTTATTCTTACTGGAAGTGACTGAATCTTGTTTTTTATTCTGTGGAGGGAAAGTAGATCACAAACATTATGCTGAATACATTTACGGTCTGTCAGCCTCTACGTCAACATTATACGATCAATAAATGACAGTCAGTTAATGCAACGAGCGGCCGGCTTTAAGCACAACTGCATCTGACTTCAGTGCTTTTATTCTTAATATGACGTTTAAAGTGAAGGAAGAAAAACTACTGAGGTTCATCACGACTCTGTAACGCTGCCTTTTCTTTGTCTTCCTTCATCTCGACGTCTTCCAACAAAGCAAGAGCATCTGTGCTCCCAGAAGGTGTTCCCATCCGTCGCTACGTCCTTTAACGACAGCTTTCACCTGCTGATCACTGCTCGGAGCAACTCCACCATCTTTACAGCGGTAGCTATGCCACAAACAACCCAAATAGTCCTTGAATGTTTGGCATTTCACCGCCAACACGTTTCACTACCAGTTATTTGGTCTTTTAAGGATCAACAAGTGGAAATTCATCTTTTCTGGATGGAATGAAAAGCATGACATCACACATCCCAGTTCAGCAGCCGGTTTGGCCGTGTGTTCACCTCCTGTCTCCTCTCGCGCCCCTCGACCCTCCCTCCCTATTAAACCTTCCTGGAGGCAAACAATGCCATTCATCCATGGCAACAATGACAAAGAGCGAAAGAAAAGGTTGACCTGACCAGGATCCCATGGTTGCTGGATGAAGAAAGAGACGGAACCGGATTAGGTCTGGCAGAGCTGCAGTCGGAGGCGGAGCTCACTCTTCTTCTACTGTCAGTAACAACATAATCATTGGAACTTCCCCCCACATGGTCCGTAGAGTGGTGACAGTGTTTTAGTCAGTGAGTTTGCAGACGAGGCGAGCCGTGCGGGGGTACGTCTTAGTTTGTCCTCCGTCAAACTCCTCCAGAACAAAGTGACTGATGAGCACAAATCGGATGTAAGTAACGGATTTCAGATGGGTCTGTTCTGATCGAGGCACGTATCCACGTGAGAAATGGTTGGCGTGCTCGTGTCGATGCGAACTGGCCAGTTGCAGTTGGTTTTGTACGGGTCAAAGCTCTGAGGGGGGGCAGGCCCAGCCCAACAAGATGAACACAACCTACAACAGAGATCGGGGCTCATTTTGAGCAGGATCCTGCAGATTCCAGGTCGTATGCAGCTCTGAGTTCGGTCTCTTGGGGGCCCTGCGCTGCATACGTCACCTCAGACCGGAATATACTTCAGAATATACAGTTGTGCTCATATTTATTCATACCTTTTCATTAAAGGGATGCTACGATGGTATTTTAAGTTTTCTGAGCTTTCTACAGTGTTACGGTGTTGAATCCTCATCAGACATGTGAACGGCACTGTTTTTTATCACCTAAACACATGTTTGAGTTTGAGTTTGAGTTCCAGCACGCTCTCCTTTCGGTTTCCATGGCGACGAAAAACGCATTGTTTTAGAGAGTTTTTTCTACTTGGAAATCCTTGTGACGTTCCGGGGGATAAGGTTGGGTGATTGGTTACCTTCTACTGGTTAACAAGGGCATGTACAAATACATCAGGCGGGTGGAAAACGTGGGATAAAGTTATTTCCAATGATGGCTGGTGAGTTTACCAAAGAGAGACATCCTGCTGCATTCGTTGCTGTGGGTTGCTGTTTTCCACTTCGTTTTCAGGCTCTGATTCAGGTTCCAACATGTAGGGCTGGATGCTATGTGTTGACATTGTATTTTGTATTTTTTATTGAGTTCATATGAGCCTAATCCTTCTGTTTATGAGATGTTACAATGACGGTGAAAGCAGGTGCGGTGCGCGCTCCCGATGTAGTGCAGTGGCGGGAGGCGGGGCTTAATG